>NC_088221.1:45796758-46096758 GCF_036934945.1 Oncorhynchus masou masou | reverse complement strand
GTGGCGGAAAAATGTCTTAGTGTGAAATGGATATAAGACATGTGAATGCCCCCAAAAAGGAACAAGCACCAAAACTCATTAGTTGACCGAGCAGCTGGCTTTTAGTCTCTCACCTCGTTGAAGTGGACATCCTGCATGCCCACATCCTCCATCATGGATACCTCCTCATCAATGTTGGGGGTGACCACCCGGAAGGCTGAGCAGCCCTGCTTGAACATGCCTACGGACCGTTAAGGAGACGGGGACCATCATCAATAAACCAAATAGACAGATGTTTTCTTATTTCTGTGGCCTATTAGACAGGTTCTACATTAAGGGGAAAATGTGATTTCACTCAGAACATTCTGTCATGTACAAACAGGCAAAAGGTCAGAATTGCTCTCTCATATAGTGTGCTATGATTGGACCTGCTGAGGTGATTAACCCTCTGGTGTTAAGAAGTAAAGAACACGTGTGAACTAACACTGAAACACAGATTACATAACCAAATAACAAATCTGGAATTGCCTGTATCAAGCGTTAGAGTACTGATTTAGGATCAGTTTTGCCTTTTTAGATCACATTAAATAAGAACAAATGGACAGGGAGAACCTGATCCTATATCAGCACTCCTACTCTGAGACGCAAGAACGACAGATTACATAGAAATATGTGCAATATGCACAGTATAGTATTGGAATACGTATTAATAACAAAAACAATAACTACCAATCATTTCATTAAAATCACATCGCGCTGACCATTTAATGAACCCCTTGTGAGGTCTGTATGAAAAGAGAAAATGGCACCACCAAGTGGCAATAATGAGCAACATACTGCACCTTTTCTCCGGAGATACTCGGCCACCAGTGCTGCCACGTGCACATAACACATGGCTGCCTGTGAACAACAGAGGACATCACAGATACATCAGTACGTTTTACTAGCCAGTCACATGACTTGAATTCATCATATTACATAATCACACTCCATATAGAGATTCTACCGTAACCCACTCCTTAAATAACTACACCTCAAAATAACACATCCCTCTGGCATAGGCCCATCCTCTTATACTTATACACTGTGAACCCTAGCCTGACCCCTAGCCTGACCCCTAGCCTGGTGCCGACCTTGGACAGGTCTCCATTCTTCACACTCTGACCCCTAGCCTGACCCCTAGCCTGGTGCCGATCTCGGGACAGGACTCCATTCTTCACACTCTGACCCCTAGCCTGGTACAGGTCTCCATTCTTCACACTCTGTCCCCTAGCTTGGTACAGGTCTCCATTCTTCACACTCTGTCCCCTAGCCTGGTACAGGTCTCCATTCTTCACACTCTGTCCCCTAGCCTGGTACAGGTCTCCATTCTTCACACTCTGTCCCCTAGCCTGACCCCTAGCCTGGTACAGGTCTCCATTCTTCACACTCTGACCCCTAGCCTGGTACAGACCTCGGACAGGTCTCCATTCTTCACATGGATGCGGGCCATGCTGTCCAGCCAGGTCTTGCGGAGCTCGGGCGTGCTGGCGTAGGACTTGGCTAGGCTGTACTGCAGATCCACCAGCATCTCCGGGTCCCTCTCATGCTCCTTCATCTGAGCCGTGGCCATCAGGACCGTCCGGATCCGCTTGGTCAGGTCCTTCACATCTGACGGGAAGGCTGTGTTCTGTACAGGACAATAAACAGGAAGAGTAAAGACCAGATTATTCATGTGGTCCAATGGTAACATGGAGTTTGAATGAGAATAGAGCATCCATCGGGTTCTGACCTTGATTGTCTTGTCACTGTTGGCACAGTTGTTGATGATGGACAGGGACTGCTGGAAGCGGGTTCCTCCGATACCGATGACGTCAGCAATCAGCTGACTGACGGCGATCACCACCTGAGCGAGATGGCGGAAGTTGCACACGTCTATAACACACTACTGCCCTAATCATCACGTCTATAACACACTACTCCCATAACCATCACGTCAATAACACCCTACTCCCATAACCATCACGTCAATAACACACTACTCCCATAACCATCACGTCAATAACACACTACTCCCCTAACCATCACGTCTATAACACACTACTCCCATAACCATCACGTCTATAACACACTACTGCCCTAATCATCACGTCTATAACACACTACTCCCATCACGTCTATAACACACTACTCCCATAACCATCACGTTATAAACACACTACTCCCCTAACCATCACGTTATAAACACACTACTCCCCTAACCATCACGTTATAAACACACTACTCCCCTAACCATCACGTCTATAACACACTACTCCCATAACCATCACGTCAATAACACACTACTCCCCTAACCATCACGTCTATAACACACTACTCCCATAACCATCACGTCTATAACACACTACTCCCATAACCATCACGTCAATAACACCCTACTCCCATAACCATCACGTTATAAACACACTACTGCCCTAATCATCACGTCTATAACACACTACTCCCATCACGTCTATAACACACTACTCCCATAACCATCACGTTATAAACACACTACTCCCCTAACCATCACGTCTATAACACACTACTCCCATAACCATCACGTCTATAACACACTACTCCCATAACCATCACGTCTATAACACACTACTCCCATAACCATCACGTCTATAACACACTACTCCCATAACCATCACGTCTATAACACACTACTCCCATAACCATCACCTCTATAACACACTACTCAAATAACCATCACGTCTATAACACCCTACTCCCATAACCATCACGTCTATAACACACTACTCCCATAACCATCACGTCTATAACACACTACTCCCATAACCATCACGTCTATAACACACTACTCCCATAACCATCACGTCTATAACACCCTACTCCCATAACCATCACCTCTATAACACACTACTCCCATAACCATCACGTCTATAACACACTACTCCCATAACCATCACGTCTATAACACACTACTCCCATAACCATCACGTCTATAACACACTACTCCCATAACCATCACGTCTATAACACACTACTCCCATAACCATCACGTCTATAACACACTACTCCCATAACCATCACGTCTATAACACACTACTCCCATAACCATCACGTTTATAACACACTACTCCCATAACCATCACGTCTATAACACACTACTCTCATAACCATCACATCTATAACACACTACTCCCCTAACCATCACGTCTATAACACCCTACTCCCCTAACCATCACGTCGATAACACACTACTGCCCTAACCATCACGTCTATAACACACTACTCCCCTAACCATCACGTCTATAACACCCTACTCCCATAACCATCACGTCTATAACACACTACTCCCATAACGTCTATAACACACTACTCCATAACCATCACGTCTATAACACACTACTCCCATAACCATCACGTCTATAACACACTACTCCCATAACCATCACGTCTATAACACACTACTCCCATAACCATCACGTCTATAACACCCTACTCCCCTAACCATCACGTCTATAACAAACTACTCCCATAACATCTATAACAAACTACTCCCATAACGTCTATAACACAATACTCCCATAACCATCCCGTCAATAACACACTACTCCCCTAACCATCACGTCTATAACACACTACTCCCATAACCATCACGTTATAAACACACTACTCCCATAAACATCACGTTATAAACACACTACTCCCATAACCATCACGTTATAAACACACTACTCCCATAACCATCACGTCAATAACACCCTACTCCCATAACCATCACGTCTATAACACACTACTCCCATAACCATCCCGTCTATAACACACTACTCCCATAACCATCCCGTCAATAACACACTACTCCCATAACCATCACGTCTATAACACACTACTCCCATAACCATCACGTCAATAACACACTACTCCCATAACCATCACGTCAATAACACCCTACTCCCATAACCATCACGTCTATAACACACTACTCCCATAACCATCACGTCAATAACACCCTACTCCCATAACCATCACCTCTATAACACACTACTCCCATAACCATCACGTCTATAACACACTACTCTCATAACCATCACGTCTATAACACACTACTCCCCTAACCATCACGTCTATAACACCCTACTCCCATAACCATCACGTCTATAACACACTACTCCCATAACCATCACGTCAATAACACACTACTCCCATAACCATCACGTCTATAACACCCTACTCCCGTAACCATCACGTCTATAACACCCTACTCCCATAACCATCACGTCTATAACACCCTACTCCCATAACCATCACGTCTATAACACACTACTCCCATAACCATCACGTCTATAACACCCTACTCCCATAACCATCACGTCTATAACACCCTACTCCCATAACCATCACGTCTATAACACACTACTCCCATAACCATCACCTCTATAACACACTACTCCCATAACCATCAGACAAACCACTCTTTAGGAGAGTTCCATAGACTGTTCTTCTACATAGAGATGTTCTGAGGAGACAAATGGATCAGCATGTAGAGGGTAACCCCCCCCCCCCATCTCTCTCTCACTCGCTCTCCCTCTTTCTCACCTGTAGGTGAGTGCGGACAAAGGACTTGCGTCCTGTGTAGTCAAAGTTACTCTTCATGAGGAAGTAGAGGAGGTGGGCGGCATCGCTGCGGATGGAGCTCAGCTTCGAGTTGCAGCACTTCAGGATCTCGTAGCAGAACGAAGCACACATGTCCGCTCGGCCCTCGAAGAAGGTGCAGGGGAACTGGAAACAGACACACAGTGAGGATTAGATAGTCGGCACGGTTAAGAGAGGAAGAGAAAAACACTTGACTACTGTGAACTGTTAAGAATCAATGGTCTCCTCACCTTGTAGATGAAGGTGCGCAGCGAGGTGAAGACCTGCTTGAGGGCTGTCTCTGATTGGTTGATTTGTAGGAAGCAGAGGTGCACCTCAAACACCTTCTTCATGAGCGGGTTGTGGCCATGGTCCGAACAGAGCTGGGTCTGACAACATAAGAGGACAGACAGTTCGCAACTTCAAAAGCCAGAGATTGACACTAACAGAAAACATTAAGTAAGAAGTAGAAAAAGGGTGAAATATCAAATGAAATCACCAACAACATAGATCAAATGCATGTATGTAGACCCCTTTGTTACCCCTTTTTCTCCCCAATTTCATGGTTTCCAATTGTTGTAGTAGCTACTATCTTGTCTCATCGCTACAACTCCCGTACGGGCTCGGGAGAGACGAAGGTTGAAAGTCATGCGGCCTCCGATACACAACCCAACCAGCCGTACTGCTTCTTCACACAGCGCGCATCCAACCCGGAAGCCAGCCGCACCAATGTGTCAGAGGCTACACCGTGCACCTGGCAACCTTGGTTTGCGCGCACTGCGCCCGGCCCACCACAGAAGTCGCTGGTGTGCGATGAGACAAGGACATCCCTACCGACCAAGCCTTCCCTAACCCGGACGACGCGGCCGCGGCCGGTTAAGACAGAGCCTGGGCGCGAACCCAGTGACTCTGATGGCACAGCTGGCGCTACAGTACAGCGCCCTTAACCACTGCGCCACCCGGGAGGCCCAGGAGGGGTTTCTTGTCAATGATTGGTAAGGCAAAGCTGAAGAGGGAGTTTCAAGTTTCTTAGATAATGTAATCACATAACAAGCAAGGAAGGTGATGCGTTTTACATGTTGAGGATCACTTATTATAAGCCACATGACCAGCAGTTAGGGGGGTACCTTGAATCCCATGATGAAGATGCTGAGAGTGTCCAGCACGGTGAGGCAGACCTCCGTGGCGATGTTAGCCTCCAGAACCGATTGGTTCAGCACGTCAGCATCCGAGTGGCTATAGGCTGCAGAGGACACACACCACACTGCTGGAGCTCTCTCACATCACCCCTACAATACACTCCTGTACTGCTCTGGTCTCAAACGGCACCCTAATCTCTATTTAGTGCACTACTTTTTTTTTTTTTTTTACCAGGGCGCATAGGGCTTTGGTCAAAAGTAGTGCACCATAAAGGGAATAGGGTGGCATTTGGGATGACTCTGAGTCAGGGCTGCTTAGATGCCCTCTTGTGAGTAATCATTACAATACAGTCTGAAAGAAAAGCTAATATTAGTACCAAGGCAACAACAAAAAAAAACTGCTTAAGAGCAAATAATATTCAGTTGAGTTGAAAACAAACGCATTTAACTTCAGAGGTTTGAATACAATGAAATGAGTTACGAAGGGAACAGAAATGAACAGGTCAGAGGGAACAGAGGGTTTAAAAGGGCTCATTCTCAGCTAAAATGGCATGCTCTTAATTCAACCAGATGCACTGAGCTAATAGTCTGTAAGCTGCCTGTCGTTGACCTGATACATTCTTACCATGGTCTACAGATATTCCAAGAACACTTGAAATCTTTCTTACACTGAAAACACAAAGAAATTCACTTCATTAAAGGGATTCAAGTAAGATACTTGCTGTAGAGCTGAATCTCTTTTGCTTTTGGTGAAGTCAATACAACGGTTACAGCAGTGAACTCGGTCCTGATTAAAACCATCCCTTCAACACATATCCCGTGGCGACTGGATATGTGTTGACCCCCGAGGGGTCATATACTTTCTAGGATAAAACCCTTCACTTTTGTTCACTCAAGACCACCACATCCACGGAGAAATGGCTCAGGAACAGCTGACTTTGGACTTGGGTGTGGCACACATGATGATGGTGATGAGGTGACTGGCTACAGAGGGAGGAGCCTATGGTTAAGAGGCAGGTGAATGGGGACACTTACTGTGGTTAAAAGTGTATGAGTTATCCAGGCTGTTGAGCTGCTGTAAGCGGGCATGCATCATTCCCGCCCTGTTACGGGACACAGGCAAAGTCTGAGACTTCCGCTCATGGGCTGCTATGATTCCCACCCCTTCCTGGCTCCTGATGAGGAAACAGGAAACTGTTAGACAACTGGCCCACTACCCGCAGGACCAGGGTTAGTCAAGCAGGTTAGAATGGATATCACACATACCAGGGCCAGGGTTAGTCTAGCAGGTTAGAATGGATATCACACATACCTAACTATTCTATTGATCATAAAATAGAAGGGAATACTATATAGCCTGGTAGCCAGATCAGTTCCTGTTTAAGGTTGTCTGAATCATAAACTGTCTCCCAGGCTAGAAATAGGGCCAAAGAGAAAATAAAATCCATAGGAATGTCTGCTTTAGGTATGTTAGGAGCATTTTGAGGCTAATTTGACACACAACTATTCTTTCTACACTGACTGTACAAAACATTAGGAACACCTTCCTAATATTGAGTTGCACCCCCTTTTGCCCTCAAAACAGTCTCAATTCGTTGGGGCATGGACTCTACAAGGTGTTGAAAGCGTTCCACAGGGATGCTGGCCCATGTTGACTCCAATGCTTCCCACAGTTGTCAAGTTGTCTGGATGTCCTTTAGGTGGTGGATCATTCATGGTATATACTCGTACCATGGTATATACTCGTACCATGGTATATACAGTATTTATACCATAGTGTATATTTTTACCATAGTGTATATTTATATCATAGTGTATACAGTATTCATACCATAGTGTATAAAGTATTTATACCATAGTGTACGCTGAGTATACAACACATTGAGAACACCTTCCTAATATTGAGTTGCAGCCCCCCCTTTTGCCCTCAGAACAGCCTCAATTCATTGGACACGGACAGTCCAAGGTGTTGAGAGTTTCACAGGGATGCTGGCCCATGTTGACTCCAATGCTTCCCACAGTTGTCAAGTTGTCTGGATGTCCTTTAGGTGGTGAACCATTCTTGATACACACAGGACACTGTTGAGCGTGGAAAAACCCAGCAGCGTTGCCGTTCTTGACACAAACCAGTGCACCAGGCACCTACTACCATATCCCGTTCAAAGGCAGTTAAATCTTTTGTCTTGCCAATTCACCCTCTGAATGGCACATGTACACAATCCAAGTCTCAATTGCCACAAGGCTTTAAAAAAATCCTCCTTTAACCTGTCTCCTCCACTTCATCTACACTGATATGAAGTGGATTTAACAAGTGACATCAATAAGGGATCATAGCTTTCACCTGAACAGTCAATGTCATGGAAAGAGCAAGTGTTCTTAATGTTTTGTGCACTCAGTGTATTTCTGATCATCTAAACAATCTTGATTCAGTGTCGATAAGTCCGGTTGTGAGGTGATCCAGAGAAGCAGACATTGCTAAGAGCAGCACTATAGCAGTTAGTAGCAGCAGAAGCCAACTCATGCACGTGACTATGAAAGAGACACAGTAGACGGTGAAGCTCACGGCAGGTTACAGTTGTGTGGTGCAATTACATGGCCAATCAAAGTGGTGTGGCGTTATAAGATGGGTCAATCAGAAAAGTGAGAAGAAAACATGCTTTTAGTATAGGAGAGTTAATTCCATTTGTAGTCTTACCCAAGCAGGAAGGGGCAGGAGCCATGTTTGTTTAATTTACTATATTAAACTTGCCAGCATTAAAGTAAACAGATAAACAGACAGTGGTGGTGGTCAGAGAGATAGGAGAGCCATCAGGACAGAGCTCTCACAGAGAAAGTGTGTGCCAGAGTCCAGTCCAAAGGTAAATATAAGCGTACTGGGTGGTGTGTGGTTATATTCTGTCGTGTTTGAGGGTCTTTACTTTACACACAACGGTAATACAACTCAACAAACCAAGCCACACACGGGTAATATTTTAGACCTATCACTAACGACATCAAGCAATGGTTGTGTCATTCAAACCATCTCCGGTGCTACTAGAAAACATTCATAGCATCTTCAGTAGATATGGAGCAGCTTGTGGTGTACTATCACGGTAAAATGGCTTGGACAATATTCACACTGACATTAAAACAGCAACATTTTCAACACGATAACTATCAACAAATGGTGTAATAAATGAAGTAATTTAGTCTCATCTACAGGTTTTACATAAAAGCTTCAATTGAACCTTTCGGACAGCAACATTACCTTGCGATGCATCTCTTTCCTATATATCTGAATTGATGGAGACACACTCTGGAGACAAAAAGCATTGGACACATTGTTACTCATTGCGGCTAATAAAAAGATGCTTAAACATACTCAATCTATACAGTGAAATGGTATAAAGTAGCATGGGGACAATAACAAGGTTAAGCTGACAGTCCGATGCTTACTCTACTAGACTGAAGAAGTCCATGAGCTCAGTAGACGAGGCCTTGTTCCAGTAGGTAAACAGAGCATCTGAACGAAGGAGAGGCGAAGGGTTATATGTGTGTGTCCTACATGGTCCCCTGTATCCTAAAGTACCCTATGGGCCCTTGTTAAACAAAAGTAGTGCACGAAATAGGGAATAGGGTGTCATTTAGGACACAGACCTGAGGAAAACTACTGGCTGTAGGAATACACAGTTCACTAAGGATATTTCCACCCCCCCCAAAAAAAAATCAAAATCAAATGAAGTGCTTAAGTAGAGAGCGGTGAAGTCTTACCCTCAGACATGCTCTTGAGGACGTGGAGGAAGCACATGAGCAGGCTCTTGATCTCAGCCTGGTCCAGCTTGTCACAACGCAGCAGGCTGCCGCTCGGAGCTGACGCTGGCTGGCTCTGAGGGAGGTCAGAGATCAGCTAAATTACACTACAACTACAAAGCTACTGACACCCTGTGGTACTGCCCTATTCAGAACAGTGATGCTATTGGGAGATCTGTGCTTGTTGTTCAAAATGTATCATGTTGTTGTTCTTAATGTATGGTAATCTGTACATGTTTTATAAGGCAAAAACGGTAGGGAAAAATAAGATACTTTAGTATTTTGAATGCTGATTTCTGTAACTGAAACGTTAGTATTACACGATCAGTTCAATGATAGACTCAAGGACCTTCAGTACATCTATTTCTGATGATGTAACACGAAGGTACCTTCAGTACATCTATTTCTGATGATGTAATACGAAGGTACCTTCAGTACATCTATTTCTGATGATGTAACACGAAGGTACCTTCAGTACATCTATTTCTGATGATGTAATACGAAGGTACCTTCAGTACATCTATTTCTGATGATGTAACACGAAGGTACCTTTCAGGACATCTATCTCCTACATATTTACATTCATATGATGCACTCATAAGCAGGTAAGCCTACTGTAATGGCTGGCAGCAAGCACAGGGTACTCATGGTGCCTAACTGACTAATGGAGTCAGTCACTCAGGCCCTTCTGGGCTCTAGATGCGGGGGAGATTGTCAGATCAGTTGTACGTGCAGGGCTTAATCACTATCCAAGCCAGGACAGAGAGCAGGAAGCAGGAATCAACAAAGCACTCTCCAAGCCAGGACAGAGAGCAGGAAGCAGGAATCAACAAAGCACTCTCCAAGCCGGGACAGAGAGCAGGAATCAACAAAGCACTCTCCAAGCCGGGACAGAGAGCAGGAATCAACAAAGCACTCTCCAAGCCAGGACAGAGAGCAGGAAGCAGGAATCAAGAAAGCACTCTCCAAGCCGGGACAGAGAGCAGGAATCAACAAAGCACTCTCCAAGCCGGGACAGAGAGCAGGAAGCAGGAATCAACAAAGCACTCTCCAAGCCGGGACAGAGAGCAGGAAGCAGGAATCAACAAAGCACTCTCCAAGCCGGGACAGAGAGCAGGAATCAACAAAGCACTCTCCAAGCCGGGACAGAGTGCTGGAAGCAGGAATCAACAAAGCACTCTCCAAGCCGGGACAGAGAGCAGGAATCAACAAAGCACTCTCCAAGCCGGGACAGAGTGCTGGAAGCAGGAATCAACAAAGCACTCTCCAAGCCGGGACAGAGTGCAGAAAGCAGGAATCAACAAAGCACTCTCCAAGCCAGGACAGAGTGCAGGAAGCAGGAATCAACAAAGCACTCTCCAAGCCGGGACAGAGTGCAGGAAGCAGGAATCAAGAAAGCACTCTCCAAGCCGGGACAGAGAGCAGGAAGCAGGAATCAACAAAGCACTCTCCAAGCCGGGACAGAGTGCAGGAAGCAGGAATCAAGAAAGCACTCTCCAAGCCGGGACAGAGTGCAGGAAGCAGGAATCAACAAAGCACTCTCCAGCGGCTTGGTTGGATTGTGTATCGGAGGATGCATGACCTTCAACCTTCGTCTCTCCCGAGCCCGTACGAGAGTTGTAGCGATGAGACAAGATAGTAGCTACTAAACAATCGGATACCACGAAATTGGGGAGAAAACGGGGTAAAAAATAAAATACATTTAAAAAAATGTAAAAAACAAAGCACTCTCCAAGCCGGGACAGAGCAGGAAGCAGGAATCAACAAAGCACTCTCCAAGCCGGGACAGAGAGCAGGAAGTATCAGATCTACCTTAGCGTGGGAAAATACAGCGTCTTCCTTTACCAGCGGTGAGTTAGTGTTGACCTGAGCTAACAGACTGAAGCCATATCTTGTTGACAGAGATAGTTAGCGACTAAACTTAGCTGCCATATTCACTGATTACACCAAACATTAGCAACACCTTCCTAATATTGAGTTATACCTCTACCCTTCTGCCCTCAGAACAGCCTTCATTCGTTGGCGTATGGACTCTACAAGGTGTCGATAGCTTTCCACAGGAATGCTGGCCCATGTTGACTCCAATGCTTCCCACAATTGTGTCAAGTTGGTTGAATGTCCTTTGGGTGGTGGACCATTTTTGATACAGACAGGAACCTTTTGAGCATGAAAAACCCAGCAGCGTTGCAGTTCTTGACATAAAGTCGTGCGCCTGGCAATTACTACCAAACCCCATTCAAATGCACTTAAATCTTTTGTCTTGCCCATTCACCCTCTGAATGGCACACATACACAATCCATGTCTACAATTTTCTTAAGGCTTAAAAATCCTCCTATAACCTGCCTCCTCACCTTCATCTATACTGATTGAAGAGGATTTAATAAGTGACATCAATTAGAGATCATAGCTTTCCCCTGGATCCACCTGGTCAGTCTATGCCATGAAAAGAGCAAGTATCCTTTACAACCAGTCTGAAAACTTAACACAGTAGGTGATAATTTTCATGAATTCTTTATGAAAGACAGTCTATAATCGTAGATGGATGTCATTCGTGGCTTAAAAATGAAGCAGATATTACATTGTCTTTCTTTCCCTTTCTGACTAACTGTCTCCTCAGACTATCATTCATAAAGAAAACGGTGACAGAACAGACAGAAACATAACACAAAGAAAGAGGACCTCCTCACATACTGTATAGGGCTTGTGACGGTCATGGAATTTTGGACGACTGTTATTAGTCATGCAAGATGACCGTGGTCACCGTTATAACCAATCAAATGTTCTCCTTTTCCTCAGCTCCTGACGGCATATGTCTATGTGTGCTTCTGCATGGAGGAGGAGGGCGTTGCCTAGGCAACCGAATACTCGTTTCTCTACAACGCCTGTCTTGTTTCAGCAAGGAGCAACAACGTTTCATTGTGTTGTTGAGAATCCGTAAACGGTAACCGTGCCAGCCCTAAATTCTAGAGTTCTGAGAACAATCCTCTATAACTCTTACAGCTAAAAGAGTCACACGGCACACGTGAGGGAGATCAGAAATGAAGAGACTCCAGCCGGGTTGCATGCTTCAGTGTCACTCCGACAGAAAACCAGAAAGCAGTAGCTGTGCTTCATGGCACCAGAGACTAAACTGTGTATCATCCTACTAGCATAGAAAGGACCTCGGCAAAGACTAAAAACACACACTCACACACACAGGACACTCTTGGGAGGAAGGTTGGGTGAGGGATGTTTATTTTAATTCTGTACTTGGGAGTGGAGTGGTGGGGGGTCATGATTCTCTGAGATACTGGGGACAGTGAGCCAGAAAGTCCATGGTGGCGCGTTTGGAGCGAATGGAGTCCTCGGGTTCGTAAAATAAGCGTAGCATATTGGCAGAGTGTCTCCACCTGAAATTCTCCTTCTGCCAGCAGCAGTAGTGGCTAGGTGGATGGAGAAGTCGACAGTGCAATGACAGGTTAACAGGCACTAACCTCATAACTGTCACTGGTATAACAGGTGTACCTCTCGTGTCTGTCTGCGAAAATACTGAAAACGATGCATGGAAAATCCTCAAATAAATCTTTGACCTAAATCTGACCAACTAAATAGCTGCTGAAACTCGTATTGACCCCATCCAAATATATTTCTAGCCTAATTAGACTAACAGACTACCACTAACAGACTACCACTAACAGACTAGCACTAACAGACTACCACTAACAGACTAACAGACTACCACTAACAGACTACCACTAACAGACTACCACTAACAGACTAACAGACTACCACTAACAGACTAACAGACTACCACTAACAGACTACCACTAACAGACTAACAGACTACCACTAACAGACTAACAGACTACCACTAACAGACTACCACTAACAGACTAACAGACTACCACTAACAGACTAACAGACTACCACTAACAGACTACCACTAACAGACTAGCAGACTACCACTAACAGACTAGCAGACTACCACTAACAGACTAGCAGACTACCACTAACAGACTAACAGACTACCACTAACAGACTAACAGACTACCACTAACAGACTAACAGACTACCACTAACAGACTAGCAGACTACCACTAACAGACTAGCAGACTACCACTAACAGACTAACAGACTACCACTAACAGACTAACAGACTACCACTAACAGACTAACAGACTACCACTAACAGACTAACAGACTACCACTAACAGACTACCACTAACAGACTAACAGACTACCACTAACAGACTAGCAGACTACCACTAACAGACTAACAGACTACCACTAACAGACTAACAGACTAACACTAACAGACTAGCAGACTACCACTAACAGACTAACAGACTACCACTAACAGACTAACAGACTACCACTAACAGACTAACAGACTACCACTAACAGACTACCACTAACAGACTAACAGACTACCACTAACAGACTAACAGACTACCACTAACAGACTAACAGACTACCACTAACAGACTACCACTAACAGACTAACAGACTACCACTAACAGACTAGCAGACTAACAGACTAGCACTAACAGACTAACAGACTAACAGACTACCACTAACAGACTACCACTAACAGACTACCACTAACAGACTAACACTAACAGACTAACAGACTACCACTAACAGACTACCACTAACAGACTACCACTAACAGACTAACAGACTACCACTAACAGACTAGCAGACTAACAGACTACCACTAACAGACTAACAGACTACCACTAACAGACTACCACTAACAGACTAACAGACTACCACTAACAGACTAGCACTAACAGACTAACAGACTAACAGACTACCACTAACAGACTAGCAGACTACCACTAACAGACTAACAGACTACCACTAATAGACTAACAGACTACCACTAACAGACTAACAGACTACCACTAACAGACTAGCAGACTACCACTAATAGACTAACAGACTACCACTAATAGACTAACACTAACAGACTAACAGACTACCACTAACAGACTAACAGACTAACAGAAAAACAGACTAACAGAAAAACAGACTAACAGACTACCACTAATAGACTAATACTAACAGACTAACAGACTACCACTAACAGACTAACAGACTACCACTAACAGACTAACAGACTACCACTAACAGACTAATACTAACAGAAAAACAGACTACCACTAACAGACTAACAGACTAACAGAAAAACAGAAAAACAGAAAAACAGACTAACAGACTACCACTAATAGACTAATACTAACAGACTAACAGACTACCACTAACAGACTAACAGACTACCACTAACAGACTAACAGACTACCACTAACAGACTAACAGACTACCACTAACAGACTAACAGACTACCACTAATAGACTAATACTAACAGAAAAACAGACTACCACTAACAGACTAACAGACTAACAGAAAAACAGAAAAACAGAAAAACAGACTAACAGACTACCACTAATAGACTAATACTAACAGACTAACAGACTACCACTAACAGACTAACAGACTACCACTAACAGACTAACAGACTACCACTAACAGACTAATACTAACAGACTAACAGACTACCACTAACAGACTAACAGACTACCACTAACAGACTAACAGACTACCACTAACAGACTAACAGACTACCACTAATAGACTAACAGACTACCACTAACAGACTAACAGACTACCACTAATAGACTAATACTAACAGACTAACAGACTACCACTAACAGACTAACAGACTACCACTAACAGACTAACAGACTAGCACTAACAGACTAACAGACTACCACTAATAGACTAATACTAACAGAAAAACAGACTACCACTAACAGACTACCACTAATAGACTAACAGACTACCACTAACAGACTAACAGACTACCACTAACAGACTACCACTAATAGACTAACAGACTACCACTAACAGACTAACAGACTACCACTAACAGACTAACAGACTACCACTAACAGACTAACAGACTACCACTAACAGACTAACAGACTACCACTAATAGACTAACAGACTACCACTAACAGACTAACAGACTACCACTAATAGACTAATACTAACAGAAAAACAGACTACCACTAACAGACTAACAGACTAACAGACTAACAGACTACCACTAATAGACTAATACTAACAGAAAAACAGACTACCACTAACAGACTAACAGACTAACAGACTGCCACTAACAGACTAACAGACTAACAGACTACCACTAACAGACTAACAGACTACCACTAACAGAAAAACAGACTACCACTAACAGACTAACAGACTACCACTAACAGACTAACATCACTGCAGTAGCCATGTGCTACAGTCCTCAGGCATTGGCTCGACCCTCAGTAACTGATGTCAAGCAGATCTCAGCCTGCAGTGATTTTACCAATGATAAGTAAACATGATCATCTTTAAGTAATTGTTCATGACAGTGGCTGAAGTATGAGTCCACGGTACCTTGTCCAGAGAGTTGTTCTTATCATTGCTCTTCTCATGAAGGCTGTTTCCAGAGTCAGTGCTGATTAGGGAGCCCCGGGAGTCAGTGTGGCGGACAGAGTTAACGTTGGGGGTAGAGGATGCATGAGGGGAGGCTGAAGAACATAGAAACAACAGCATGGTTAAATATATGACCCTTGTGTCCTTCAATCACCACTGGACAACATGAGTTAAATCTCACATCGGTGCCAAAAGGACACTGAATCTCACCGGTGCCAGAGATGACTCCAAACAAATCCTTGTGCAAACTGCTGTCGAAAAAAGTACTGGACCTCGGAGGCGTCATTATCACGGTGTTGCCCAAGAGTGGATCATCTCTTCCATTCTGAAAGGAAAATGAACCATTAGTCAAGTCTTTGCAGTTAGGGATTTGAAGTGTGGTCGTAGCCAGCCACTAGTTAGCAGCCTTACGCTGTTGATTTGAGTTGTGGTCGTAGCCAGCCACTAGTTAGCAGCCTTACGTTGTTGATTTGAGTTGTGGTCATAGCCAGCCACTAGTTAGCAGCCTTACGTTGTTGATTTGAGTTGTGGTCGTAGCCAGCCACTAGTTGGCAGCCTTACGTTGTTGATTTGAGTTGTGGTCGTAGCCAGCCACGAGTTAGCAGCCTTACGCTGTTGATTTGAGTTGTGGTCGTAGCCAGCCACTAGTTAGCAGCCTTACGCTGTTGATTTGAGTTGTGGTCGTAGCCAGCCACTAGTTGGCAGCCTTACGCTGTTGATTTGAGTTGTTGTCGTAGCCAGCCACTAGATGGCAGCCTTACGTTGTTGATTTTTGAGTTGTTGTCGAAGCCAGCCACAAGATTTCCTTACGTTGTTGGAGTAGTTGATGGTGAATGGGGAAACTTCCTTCACGTTGAGCCTGTGGACGTTCTCCTGGAGCAGACCAAACAGGGGCAGGTAAAGGGTGGCCAACCTAGCCTGCTGGCTCTGAAATAGAGATAATCGGATTAAATCAACTTCTGTTACCCTTACGAGGAATTTCCAAATGACAAGAGAGGAAAGAGACAGGGATGACTGGGCTGCTTACCTTGGAAGTGTAGCGCTCGTCGAAGGTGTGCTTCACCATCAGGTTCTTGAGCACGTGGATGGATATCTGACGGATCTCCCGGAACTCCTGCAAGGCCCCGCCCACCTCCCGCAGCAACAGCCCAACCAGGAAGTGGTTCTTACAGAAGTCGTCTGTCAGCGAGTAGTCCAACTGGAGGTCTGGGAGGAGGACAAACAGGAGACGGACATTAGAAAGACGACCTGAACAATCTGCTATGATGTAAACAACAACACAACCGCAGCACTGAGTTGATGTTTGAACTGAAGCACTTGAGTTGATGTTTGAACTGAAGCACTGAGTTGATGTTTGAACTGAAGCACTGAGTTGATGTTTGAACTGAAGCACTGAGTTGATGTTTGAACTGAAGCACTGAGTTGATGTTAGCCAGAGCCGACTTTTGACCTTAAATAGACTGGTTCAAACGCCTCAGAGACAAACCTACTGCTATAGTCACACATTCCAAAGAAATAAGAACTATTTGAGGCCCAAACAATTCTCCCTCTCCCTACCTGATAGGTCGGGGTCTATCAGGACAGTATGGGTCTATCAGGACAGTATAGGTAGGGGTCTATCAAGACAGTATGGGTCTATCAGGACAGTATAGGTAGGGGTCTATCAAGACAGTATGGGTCTATCAGGACAGTATAGGTCGGGGTCTATCAGGACAGTATGGGTCTATCAGGACAGTATGGGTCTATCAAGACAGTATGGGTCTATCAGGACAGTATAGGTCTATCAAGACAGTATGGGTCTATCAGGACAGTATAGGTAGGGGTCTATCAAGACAATATGGGTCTATCAGGACAGTATGGGTCTATCAAGACAGTATGGGTCTATCAGGACAGTATGGGTCTATCAGGACAGTATGAGTCTATCAGGACAGTATGGGTCTATCAGGACAGTATAGGTCTATCAGGACAGTATGGGTCTATCAGGACAGTATAGGTCTATCAGGACAGTATAGGTCTATCAGGACAGTATGGGTCTATCAGGACAGTAGGGGTCTATCAGGACAGTAGGGGTCTATCAGGACAGTATGGGTCTATCAGGACAGTATGGGTCTATCAGGACAGTAGGGGTCTATCAGGACAGTAGGGGTCTATCAGGACAGTAGGGGTCTATCAGGACAGTATGGGTCTATCAGGACAGTATGGGTCTATCAGGACAGTATGGGTCTATCAGGACAGTATGGGTCTATCAGGACAGTATGGGTCTATCAGGACAGTATAGGTCTATCAAGACAGTATGAGTCTATCAGGACAGTAGGGGTCTATCAGGACAGTATGGGTCTATCAGGACAGTATGGGTCTATCAGGACAGTATGGGTCTACAGTAGGGGTCTAGGACAGTATGGGTCTATCAGGACAGTATGGGTCTATCAGGACAGTATGGGTCTATCAGGACAGTATGGGTCTATCAGGGGGTCTATCAGGACAGTATGGGTCTATCAGGACAGTAGGGGTCTATCAGGACAGTATGGGTCTATCAGGACAGTATGGGTCTATCAGGACAGTATGGGTCTATCAGGACAGTATGGGTCTATCAGGACAGTATGGGTCTATCAAGACAGTATGGGTCTATCAGGACAGTATGGGTCTATCAGGACAGTATGGGTCTATCAGGACAGTAGGGGTCTATCAGGACAGTAGGGTCTATCAGGACAGTATGGGTCTATCAGGACAGTATGGGTCTATCAGGACAGTATGGGTCTATCAGGACAGTATGGGTCTATCAGGACAGTATGGGTCTATCAGGACAGTATGGGTCTATCAGGACAGTATGAGTCTATCAGGACAGTATGGGTAGGGGTCTATCAGGACAGTATGGGTCTATCAGGACAGTATGGGTCTATCAGGACAGTATGGGTCTATCAGGACAGTATGGGTCTATCAGGACAGTATGGGTCTATCAGGACAGTAGGGGTCTATCAGGACAGTAGGGGTCTATCAGGACAGTATGGGTCTATCAAGACAGTATGGGTCTATCAGGACAGTATGGGTCTATCAGGACAGTATAGGTCAATCAGGACAGTATGGGTCTATCAGGACAGTATGGGTAGGGGTCTATCAGGACAGTATGGGTCTATCAGGACAGTATGGGTCTATCAGGACAGTATGGGTCTATCAGGACAGTAGGGGTCTATCAGGACAGTATGGGTCTATCAGGACAGTATGGGTCTATCAGGACAGTATGGGTCTATCAGGACAGTATGGGTAGGGGTCTATCAAGACAGTATGGGTCTATCAGGACAGTATGGGTCTATCAGGACAGTATGGGTCTATCAGGACAGTATGGGTCTATCAGGACAGTATGGGTCTATCAGGACAGTCTATCAGGACAGTATGGGTCTATCAGGACATGGGTAGGGGTCTATCAGGACAGTATGGGTCTATCAGGACAGTATGGGTCTATCAGGACAGTATGGGTCTATCAGGACAGTATGGGTCTATCAGGACAGTATGGGTCTATCAGGACAGTATGGGTCTATCAGGACAGTATGGGTCTATCAGGTATGGTCTATCAAGACAGTATGGGTCTATCAGGACAGTATGGGTCTATCAGGACAGTATGGGTCTATCAGGACAGTATGGGTCTATCAGGACAGTATGGGTCTATCAGGACAGTATGGGTCTATCAGGACAGTATGGGTCTATCAAGACAGTATGGGTCTATCAGGACAGTATGGGTCTATCAGGACAGTATGGGTCTATCAGGACAGTATGGGTCTATCAGGACAGTATGGGTCTATCAGGACAGTATGGGTCTATCAGGACAGTATGGGTCTATCAGGACAGTATGGGTCTATCAGGACAGTATGGGTCTATCAGGACAGTATGGGTCTATCAGGACTATCAGGACAGTATGGGTCTATCAGGACAGTAGGGGTCTATCAGGACAGTATGGGTCTATCAGGACAGTAGGGGTCTATCAGGACAGTATCAGGACAGTATGGGTCTATCAGGACAGTATGGGTCTATCAGGACAGTATGGGTCTATCAGGACAGTATGGGTCTATCAGGACAGTAGGGGTCTATCAGGACAGTATGGGTCTATCAGGACAGTATGGGTCTATCAGGACAGTATGGGTCTATCAGGACAGTATAGGTAGGGGTCTATCAAGACAGTATGGGTCTATCAGGACAGTATGGGTCTATCAGGACAGTATGGGTAGGGGTCTATCAGGACAGTATGGGTCTATCAGGACAGTATGGGTCTATCAGGACAGTATGGGTCTATCAGGACAGTATGGGTCTATCAGGACAGTATGGGTCTATCAGGACAGTAGGGGTCTATCAGGACAGTATGAGTCTATCAGGACAGTAGGGGTCTATCAGGACAGTATGGGTCGATCAAGACAGTAGGGGTCTATCAGGACAGTATGAGTCTATCAGGACAGTATGGGTCTATCAGGACAGTATAGGTAGGGGTCTATCAGGACAGTATGGGTCTATCAGGACAGTATGGGTCTATCAGGACAGTATGGGTCTATCAGGACAGTATGGGTCTATCAGGACAGTATGGGTCTATCAGGACAGTATAGGTAGGGGTCTATCAGGACAGTATGGGTCTATCAGGACAGTATGGGTAGGGGTCTATCAGGACAGTATGGGTCTATCAAGACAGTATGGGTCTATCAGGACAGTATGGGTCTATCAGGACAGTATAGGTCTATCAGGACAGTATGGGTAGGGGTCTATCAGGACAGAATGGGTCTATCAGGACAGTATGGGTCTATCAGGACAGTATGGGTCTATCAGGACAGTATGGGTCTATCAGGACAGTATGGGTCTATCAGGACAGTATGGGTCTATCAGGACAGTATGGGTCTATCAGGACAGTATGGGTAGGGGTCTATCAGGACAGTATGGGTCTATCAGGACAGTATGGGTCTATCAGGACAGTATGGGTCTATCAGGACAGTAGGGGTCTATCAGGACAGTATGGGTCTATCAGGACAGTATGGGTCTATCAGGACAGTATGGGGTCTATCAGGACAGTAGGGGTCTATCAGGACAGTAGGGGTCTATCAGGACAGTAGGGGTCTATCAGGACAGTATGGGTCTATCAGGACAGTATGGGTCTATCAAGACAGTATGGGTAGGGGTCTATCAAGACAGTATGGGTCTATCAGGACAGTATGGGTCTATCAGGACAGTATGGGTCTATCAGGACAGTATGGGTCTATCAGGACAGTATGGGTCTATCAGGACAGTATGGGTCTATCAGGACAGTATGAGTCTATCAGGACAGTAGGGGTCTATCAAGACAGTATGGGTCTATCAGGACAGTATGGGTCTATCAGGACAGTAGGGGTCTATCAGGACAGTATGGGTCTATCAGGACAGTATCAGGACAGTATGGGTCTATCAGGACAGTATGGGTCTATCAGGACAGTATGGGTCTATCAGGACAGTATGGGTCTATCAGGACAGTATGGGTCTATCAGGACAGTATGGGTCTATCAGGACAGTATGGGTCTATCAAGACAGTATGAGTCTATCAGGACAGTATGAGTCTATCAGGACAGTATAGGTCTATCAGGACAGTATGAGTCTACCGGGACAGTATGAGTCTACCGGGACAGTATGAGTCTATCGGGACAGTATGGGTCTATCAGGACAGTATGGGTAGGGGTCTATCAAGACAGTATGGGTCTATCAGGACAGTATGGGTCTATCAGGACAGTATGGGTCTATCAGGACAGTATGGGTCTATCAGGACAGTAGGGATCTATCAGGACTGTAGGGGTCTATCAGGACAGTAGGGGTCTATCAGGACAGTAGGGGTCTATCAGGACAGTATGGGTCTATCAGGACAGTATGGGTCTATCAGGACAGTATGGGTCTATCAGGACAGTATGGGTCTATCAAGACAGTATAGGGGGACAGTCTATCAGGACAGTATGGGTCTATCAGGACAGTATGGGTCTATCAGGACAGTATGGGTCTATCAGGACAGTATGACAGTAGTATGGGTCTATCGGGACAGTATGGGTCTATCGGGACAGTATGGGTCTATCAGGACAGTATGGGTCTATCAGGACAGTATGGGTCTATCAGGACAGTATGGGTCTATCAGGACAGTATGGGTCTATCAGGACAGTATGGGTCTATCAGGACAGTATGGGTCTATCAGGACAGTATGGGTCTATCAGGACAGTATGGGTAGGGGTCTATCAAGACAGTATGGGTCTATCAGGACAGTATGGGTCTATCAGGACAGTATGGGTCTATCAGGACAGTATGGGTAGGGGTCTATCAGGACAGTATGGGTCTATCAGGACAGTATGGGTCTATCAGGACAGTATAGGTAGGGGTCTATCAGGACAGTATGGGTCTATCAGGACAGTATGGGTCTATCAGGACAGTATGGGTCTATCAGGACAGTATGGGTCTATCAGGACAGTATGGGTCTATCCGGACAGTAGGGGTCTATCAGGACAGTAGGGGTCTATCAGGACAGTAGGGGTCTATCAGGACAGTAGGGGTCTATCAGGACAGTATGGGTCTATCAGGACAGTATGGGTCTATCAGGACAGTATGGGTCTATCAGGACAGTATGGGTCTATCAGGACAGTATGGGTCTATCAGGACAGTATGGGTCTATCAGGACAGTATGGGTATATCAGGACAGTATGGGTCTATCAAGACAGTATGGGTCTATCAGGACAGTATGGGTCTATCAGGACAGTATGGGTCTATCAAGACAGTATGGGTCTATCAGGACAGTATAGGTCTATCGGGACAGTATAGGTCTATCGGGACAGTATGGGTCTATCAGGACAGTATAGGTAGGGGTCTATCAGGACAGTATGGGTCTATCAGGGGGGTCTATCAGGACAGTATGGGTCTATCAGGACAGTATGGGTCTATCAAGACAGTATGGGTCTATCAGGACAGTATGGGTCTATCAGGACAGTATGGGTCTATCAGGACAGTATGGGTCTATCAGGACAGTAGGGGTCTATCAGGACAGTATGGGTCTATCAGGACAGTATGGGTCTATCAGGACAGTATAGGTCGGGGTCTATCAGGACAGTATGGGTCTATCAGGACAGTATGGGTCTATCAGGACAGTATGAGTCTATCAGGACAGTATGGGTCTATCAGGACAGTATAGGTAGGGGTCTATCAAGACAGTAGGGGTCTATCAGGACAGTATGGGTCTATCAGGACAGTATGGGTCTATCAGGACAGTATGGGTCTATCAGGACAGTATGGGTCTATCAGGACAGTATGGGTCTATCAGGACAGTATAGGTCTATCAGGACAGTATGAGTCTATCAGGACAGTAGGGGTCTATCAGGACAGTAGGGGTCTATCAGGACAGTAGGGGTCTATCAGGACAGTATGGGTCTATCAGGACAGTATGGGTCTATCAGGACAGTATGGTTCGTGGTCTTTCAGACTTTTGACAGCATATAGTGCAATAGGAAAGAATTCACACCCCTTGCCTTCTTCCACATTTTGTTACAGTCTTATTCTGAAATGCATCAAATGAAACAATTCCTCAGCAATCTACACACAACACCCCATAATGACAACCTGGGACTGAATACTTTCTGAATGCACGGTAGGTAGTGTGCTTGAGTTGGATGAGATGGAAAAGCAATTTAAAACACTCTGAACACTACAACCACTGTGATTATTGTTATCTGACCCTGCTGGTCATCTATGAACATTTGAACATCTTGGCCATGTTGTGTTATAATCTCCACCCGGCACAGCCAGAAGAGGACTGGCCACACCTCATAGACTGGTTCCTTTCTAGGTTTCGTCCTAGGTTCCTGCCTTTCTGGGGAGTTATTCCTAGACACCGTGCTTCTACATCTGCATTGCTTGCTATTTAGGGTTTCAGGCTGGGTTTCTGTACAGCACTTTGTGACATCTGCTGATGTAAAAAGGACTTTATAAATACATTTGATTGATTGATTGAACACAAAATGGAAAGGATCCTTCAACTTTAGCAGACAGCTTTCCCAACATCATATTACTGTATAAAAGCATTGTGGTTTTAGGTTAGTACAAAAGACTTTTCCCATACAGCCCTGGTATACCTTCATACTGTATATTGTATTTTGCTCACCTTGAAATCTCTGTATCCTCCCATTTCCAAAAGGCATGGGCAGATTCAAGGGGATGTAGTGCTCGTGGTTGCATATGACACGCAGGAACTCAAACTTGAACTCAAACAGTGTCTGAAAACAAGACACATGTACATAAGTGTTACTCCTACGGTATAGTGGTGGAAATATGAATGGTATTGTAATAACTCAACATAATCGTTTCATCATGAGAACTACCCTGGGGTCTCCAGGCACAAAGCAGTGGATGTAGTGGTTGATCTGCTTGAAGACAAAGCCTCTGTCCATGAGGGTCAAACAGCGCTGTGGACGCAGGAAGAAAATTATTATTTTAGTAGAGTACAAGGATGACCATGTGTGCCCGTCTAGCCAATCAGACGGCGCCAGCTGACCTTGATGAAGACAGCCAGGCTGTGATTGGCGTTGCGGGCTGCGTCCAAGTTGTCCTTGTACTTCTGGGTGATGTGGGGCATCATCATGTTGACCAGGGTCTCCACCGTGTGGTGGAAGCCGGCCGAGAAACGCTGGTTCCTGGACACCTGAGAAATAGAGACGTGCTGTTACTGTCAGAGATGTTACTGTCAGAGCTGTTACTGTCAGCGCTGTTACTGTCACAGCTGTTACTGTCACAGCTGTTACTGTCAGGCTGTTACTGTCAGCGCTACTGTCACAGTTACTGTCAGCGCTGTTATGACAGCTGTTACTGTCAGGCTGTTACTGTCAGCGCTGTTACTGTCACAGCTGTTACTGTCACTGTTACTGCTGTTACTGTCACAGCTGTTACTGTCAGAGATGTTACTGTCACAGCTGTTACTGTCAGCGCTGTTACTGTCACAGCTGTTACTGTCACAGCTGTTACTGTCAGAGATGTTACTGTCAGCGCTGTTACTGTCACAGCTGTTACTGTCAGAGATGTTACTGTCACAGCTGTTACTGTCAGAGATGTTACTGTCAGAGCTGTTACTGTCAGCGCTGTTACTGTCACAGCTGTTACTGTCAGAGCTGTTACTGTCAGAGATGTTACTGTCACAGCTGTTACTGTCACAGCTGTTACTGTCACAGCTGTTACTGTCAGAGCTGTTACTGTCACAGCTGTTACTGTCACAGCTGTTACTGTCACAGCTGTTACTGTCACAGCTGTTACTGTCAGCGCTGTTACTGTCAGAGCTGTTACTGTCAGAGCTGTTACTGTCAGAGCTGTTACTGTCAGCGCTGTTACTGTCAGCGCTGTTACTGTCTGTCAGAGCTGTTACTGTCAGAGATGTTACTGTCAGAGCACTGCTGTTACTGTCAGAGATGTTACTGTCAGCGCAGTTAGTTACTGTCAGAGCTGTCACAGCTGTTACTGTCAGAGCTGTTACTGTCACAGCTGTTACTGTCAGCTGTTACTGTCACAGCTGTTACTGTCAGCGCTGTTACTGTCAGAGATGTTACTGTCAGAGATGTTACCTGTCAGAGATGTTACTGTCAGAGCTGTTACTGTCAGAGCTGTTACTGTCACAGCTGTTACTGTCACAGCTGTTACTGTCACAGCTGTTACTGTCAGTGCTGTTACTGTCACAGCTGTTACTGTCAGAGCTGTTACTGTCAGAGCTGTTACTGTCACAGTCAGAGTTGTTACTGTCAGTCAGAGTTTACTGTCAGCGCTGTTACTGTCACAGCTGTTACTGTCACAGCTGTTACTGTCAGAGCTGTTACTGTCACAGCTGTCAGAGATGTTACTGTCAGACTGTTACTGTCACAGCTGTTACTGTCAGAGCTGTCTGTTACTGTCAGAGCTGTTACTGTCAGAGCTGTTACTGTCAGAGCTGTTACTGTCAGAGCTGTTACTGTCAGCGCTGTTACTGTCAGCGCTGTTACTGTCAGCGCTGTTACTGTCAGAGCTGTTACTGTCAGAGATGTTACTGTCAGAGATGTTACTGTCAGAGATGTTACTGTCAGAGATGTTACTGTCAGCGCTGTTACTGTCAGAGCTGTTACTGTCAGAGATGTTACTGTCAGAGATGTTACTGTCAGAGATGTTACTGTCACAGCTGTTACTGTCAGAGATGTTACTGTCAGCGCTGTTACTGTCACAGCTGGTACTGTCAGAGATGTTACTGTTGTTACTGTCAGAGATGTTACTGTCAGAGATGTTACTGTCACAGCTGTTACTGCTGTTACTGTCAGCTGTTAGTCTGTTACTGTCACAGCTGTTACTGTCACAGCTGTTACTGTCAGTTACTGCTGTTACTGTCAGCGCTGTAGTCACAGCTGTTACTGTCAGTGCTGCTGTTACTGTCAGCAGCTGTTACTGTCACAGCTGTTACTGTCAGAGTTGTTACTGTTCAGACTGTCACAGCTGTTACTGTCAGAGTGTTACTGTCACAGCTGTTACTGTCAGAGATGTTACCTTCAGAGTTGTTACTGTCAGAGCTGTTACTGTCAGCGCTGTTACTGTCACAGCTGTTACTGTCAGAGCTGTTACTGTCACAGCTGTTACTGTCAGCGCTGTTACTGTCACAGCTGTTACTGTCACAGCTGTTACTGTCAGCGCTGTTACTGTCAGCGCTGTTACTGTCACAGCTGTTACTGTCACAGCTGTTACTGTCACAGCTGTCACAGTCAGAGCTGTTACTGTCAGAGTTGTTACTGTCACTCAGAGTTGTTACTGTCACAGCTGTTACTGTCACAGCTGTTACTGTCACAGCTGTTACTGTCAGAGATGTTACTGTCACAGAGTCATGTTACTGTCACAGCTGTTACTGTCACAGTCAGAGTGTTACTGTCAGAGTTGTTACTGTCACTGCTGTTACTGTCAGAGCTGTCAGAGATGTTACTGTCAGAGTTGTTACTGTCAGAGCTGTTACTGTCAGAGCTGTTACTGTCACAGCTGTTACTGTCACAGCTGTTACTGTCACAGCTGTTACTGTCACAGGTGTTACCTTCAGAGTTGTTACTGTCAGATCTGTTACTGTCACAGCTGTTACTGTCACAGCTGTTACTGTCAGAGCTGTTACTGTCAGAGCTGTTACTGTCACAGCTGTTACTGTCACAGCTGTTACTGTCAGAGCTGTTACTGTCACAGCTGTTACTGTCAGAGATGTTACTGTCAGAGTTGTTACTGTCAGCGCTGTTACTGTCACAGCTGTTACTGTCACAGCTGTTACTGTCACAGCTGTGTTACTGTCACAGCTGTTACTGTCAGAGATGTTACTGTCAGAGCTGTTACTGTCAGAGATGTTACTGTCAGAGCTGTTACTGTCACAGCTGTTACTGTCAGCGCTGTTACTGTCACAGCTGTTACTGTCAGATATGTTACCTGTTACTGTCACAGCTGTTACTGTCTGTTACTGTCACTGTTGTTACTGTCAGCGCTGTTACTGTCAGTGCTGTTACTGTCAGCGCTGTTACTGTCAGCGCTGTTACTGTCAGAGATGTTACTGTCACAGTCAGAGTTGTTACTGTCAGTCAGAGTTGTTACTGTCAGTCAGAGTTGTTACTGTCACAGCTGTTACTGTCACTGTTGTTACTGTCAGAGTTGTTACTGTCACAGCTGTTACTGTCAGAGTTGTTACTGTCACAGTCAGAGTTGTTACTGTCACAGCTGTTACTGTCAGAGATGTTACTGTCAGCGCTGTTACTGTCACAGCTGTTACTGTCAGAGCTGTTACTGTCAGCGCTGTTACTGTCAGCGATGTTACTGTCACAGCTGTTACTGTCACAGCTGTTACTGTCAGAGATGTTACTGTCAGTCAGAGTTGTTACTGTCAGTCAGCGTTGTTACTGTCAGTCACAGCTGTTACTGTCACAGCTGTTACTTTCAGAGTTGTTACTGTCACAGTCAGAGTTGTTACTGTCACAGCTGTTACTGTCACAGTCAGAGTTGTTACTGTCACTGTTGTTACTGTCACTGTTGTTACTGTCAGAGTTGTTACTGTCAGAGTTGTTACTGTCAGAGCTGTTACTGTCAGAGTTGTTACTGTCAGAGTTGTTACTGTCACAGCTGTTACTGTCACAGCTGTTACTGTCAGAGATGTTACTGTCAGAGCTGTTACTGTCAGAGCTGTTACTGTCAGAGCTGTTACTGTCACAGTCAGAGTTGTTACTGTCACAGTCAGAGTTGTTACTGTCAGTCAGAGTTGTTACTGTCAGTCAGAGTTGTTACTGTCAGTCAGAGTTGTTACTGTCACAGCTGTTACTGTCAGAGTTGTTACTGTCACAGCTGTTACTGTCACAGCTGTTACCTTCAGAGTTGTTACTGTCAGAGTTGTTACTGTCACAGCTGTTACTGTCACAGCTGTTACTGTCAGAGTTGTTACTTTCACAGTTGTTACTGTCACAGTCAGAGTTGTTACTGTCACTGTTGTTACTGTCACAGTTGTTACTGTCAGAGTTGTTACTGTCAGAGTTGTTACTGTCAGAGTTGTTACTGTCAGAGTTGTTACTGTCAGAGTTGTTACTGTCAGAGATGTTACTGTCAGAGCTGTTACTGTCACAGCTGTTACTGTCACAGCTGTTACTGTCAGAGATGTTACTGTCAGAGCTGTTACTGTCAGAGCTGTTACTGTCAGAGCTGTCGCAGTCAGAGTTGTTACTGTCACAGTCAGAGTTGTTACTGTCAGTCAGAGTTGTTACTGTCAGTCAGAGTTGTTACTGTCACAGCTGTTACTGTCAGAGTTGTTACTGTCACAGCTGTTACTGTCAGAGATGTTACCTTCAGAGTTGTTACTGTCACAGCTGTCAGAGTTCACAGCTGTTACTGTCAGAGGTCAGAGTTGTTACTGTCACAGTCAGAGTTGTTACCATCCTGTCACAGTCAGGTTGTCACTTTACTGACCCCACCAGAGTTGTTACTGTCACATGTTGTTACTGTCACTGTTGTTACCACAGCTTTTACTGTCACTGTTGTTACTGTCACTGTTGTTACCATCCCAGGTTGTGTTTCCACAGCACAGCTGTTACTTCCTGTTACTATCACAGCTGTTACTATCAGAGGCCATCCCACTGGTTGTGTTTCAGAGTTGACCCCACCATACTGTTGTTACTGTCACAGCTGATACTGTTGTTACTGTCACAGCTGATACTGTTGTTACTGTCACAGCTGATACTGTTGTTACATCCCAGGTTGTGTTTTACTGTCACATCTGTTTCTGTGGTTACCACCACAGCTATTCCTACTATGCAACACTTCAATTTGGTCCTCGAGGAGGCCATCCCAGGTTGTGTTTCTGACCCCACCACAGCTATTCCTAGAGGGAGGCCATCCCAGGTTGTGTTTCCCTCACAGCTATTCCTAGAGGGAGGCCATCCCAGGTTGTGTTTCCCTCACAGCTATTCCTAGAGGGAGGCCATCCCAGGTTGTGTTTTTGACCCCACCACAGCTGTTCCCCAGAGAGAGGCCATCCCAGGCTGTGTTTCCACCACAGCTGTTCCCAGAGAGAGTCCATCCCAGGTTGTGTTTCCACCACAGCTATTCCTAGAGGGAGGCCATCCCAGGTTGTGTTTCTGACCCCACCACAGCTATTCCTAGAGGGAGGCCATCCCAGGTTGTGTTTCTGACCCCACCACAGCTATTCCTAGAGGGAGGCCATCCCAGGTTGTGTTTCTGACCCCACCACAGCTGTTCCTAGAGGGAGGCCATCCCAGGTTGTGTTTCTGACCCCACCACAGCTGTTCCCAGAGGGAGGCCATCCCAGGTTGTGTTTCCACCACAGCTATTCCTAGAGGGAGGCCATCCCAGGTTGTGTTTTTGACCCCACCACAGCTGTTCCCAGAGAGAGGCCATCCCAGGTTGTGTTTCTGGCCCCACCACAGCTGTTCCTAGAGGGAGGCCATCCCAGGTTGCGTTTTTGACCCCACCACAGCTGTTTCCAGAGAGAGGCCATCCCAGGTTGTGTTTCCACCACAGCTATTCCTAGAGGGAGGCCATCCCAGTGAGCCACCACAGAACCACAGTAGAGGGAGCAACACTTAATGGAAACTCCCTGTTTCCTCTGTTCAGTGTGGCACACTCCTGAGGGAGAGTAATGGTTCCTACAGCAGCTTCCTGATTATACATGGCCATGCCAGGCAAGAAACTCAGGTCTATGGTTGGTTAGGGGAGAATGCTGTGGATAGCAGGGAAGTGACGGTTAGTTATGAGACATGGCTGTGCTTTATTCTGTGTGAGGACTGTGGCAGCCCACATTCCTGTGCATGTTAGGAGCTCAAAATGTTAAGCTGACATTTATATCATAGAAAAAAAATGAAGACTTGGATTTGTCAAGTGTCACAACAGACTTACCCTCACTTTACTGCTCTCAATCAAGTACTGTGCCATGGACTTCACCAAGGCTTCGAAGAAATACCACGAGTACTACAAAACAGAGATACAGAAACAAATACAAATCAATGCAAACATGAAACTTGATGTAAACGTCCAGAAAACCCTTCTTCGCCCTGTTGCTGTGCTGTTCATTACCTTTAGCAATTTGTTGCTGGTGAGGAAGTCTGTGGAAGGCTTTAGAATTGCAGTCATGGCTTTGGCCAGCTCCTCGTGAACTGTCCTCGTGGTAGAGGATGTGTATGGCTCGGTCTTAAACACATACTGAACCAAGGAGGGAGAAAACAACAACATGTTCTACAATTACACAGTAGGTAATTGTGCCCTATGACAAATGGACCAGTACCATGTTTACCTGGCTAACTTAGTGCAAATTGAGAAATTATGTGGCTAAACTCAACAAAAAGAATAAACTGTATTATGAAGCCAAGATCAATGATCTAAAGAATGTTGGGAAAAAAACTTGAGTACTTTAAATGAAATCGTGTGCAGAAAGACATTGAACTCTATCTTTCATCCAATCAGATGGCTTATTCATTACAAAACCATTTGATGTTGCCAATTATTTTAATGATTATTTAATTGGCAAAGTGGGCAAACTTGGGCAGGAAATGCCAACAACGAACAGCCATTGTATTCATGGATAAAAAACAAATAATTAAAGAAAAGCATTGCAAGTTAGAATTTTATAAGTTAGTGTGGGAGAGGTGGAAAGATTATTGTTATCAATCAATAATGACAAACCTCCTGGCATTGACAACTTCGATGGAAAACTACTGAGGATGGTAGCTGACTCTATAGCAACTCCTATCTGTCATATCTTCAATCTGAACATAGAGGAAAGCCTTTGTTATCAGGCCTAGAAGGAAGTCAAATTATTCCGCTACCCAAGAGTGTTAAAGCGGCCTTTACTGGTTCTAACAGCAGACCTATCAGCTTGCTGCCAGCTCTTAGCAAACTGTTGGAAAAAATGTTTTTTTGACCAAATACAATGCTATTTCTCTGTAAACAACCACAGCTAATGAAGTCACTGAAACACTTAAAGAGTTGCAGTCTGTTTTGGAATGGGTGGCCAGTAATAAACTGGTCCTGAACAGCTCTAAAACTAAGAGCATTGTATTTGGTACAAATCATTCCTTAAGTTCTAGACCTCAGCTGAATCTGGTAATGAATGGTGTGGCTGTTGACAAAGTTGAGGAGACTAAATTACTTGGTGTTAACTTAGATTATAAACTGTGATGGTAAAAACATATAGATTCAATGGTTGTAAAGATGGGGAGAGATCTGGCCGTAATAAAGAGATCCTCCACTTTTTTGACAACACACTCCAAAAAGCAAGTTCTGTAGGCTCTAATTTTGTCTAATCTTGATTATTGTCCAGTCGTGTGGTCCAGTGCTGCAAGGACAGTGCCTTGAAAAAGTATTGATCCCCTGTAATATAAATGGATTTTTATTTGGACTTCATGTAATGGACATACACAAAATAGTCCAAATTTGTGAAGTGAAATTTAAAAAGTTCACTTGTATCAAGAAATGCTAAACAAAATCTAACTGAAAAGTGGTGTGTGCATATGAATTCACCCCCTTTACTATGAATGAAGCTAAATAAGATCTGGTGCAACCAATTACCTTCAGAAGTCACATAATTTGTTAAATAAAGTCCACCGATGTGCAATCTCAGTGTCACACGATCTGTCACACGATCTGTCACACGATCTGTCACACGATCTGTCACACGATCTGTCACACGATCTGTCACACGATCTGTCACACGATCTGTCACATCTCAGTATACAGTGTCTTGCGAAAGTATTCGGCCCCCTTGAACTTTGCGACCTTTTGCCACATTTCAGGCTTCAAACATAAAGATATAAAACTGTATTTTTTTGTGAAGAATCAACATCAAGTGGGACACAATCATGAAGTGGAACGACATTTATTGGATATTTCAAACCTTTTTATCAAATCAAAAACTGAAAAATTGGGCGTGCAAAATTATTCAGCCCCTTTACTTTCAGTGCAGCAAACTCTCTCCAGAAGTTCAGTGAGGATCTCTGAATGATCCAATGTTGACCTAAATGACTAATGATGATAAATACAATCCACCTGTGTGTAATCAAGTCTCCGTATAAATGCACCTGCACTGTGATAGTTTCAGAGGTCCGTTAAAAGCGCAGAGAGCATCATGAAGAACAAGGAACACACCAGGCAGGTCCGAGATACTGCTGTGAAGAAGTTTAAAGCCGGATTTGGATACAAAAAGATTTCCCAAGCTTTAAACATCCCAAGGAGCACTGTGCAAGCGATAATATTGAAATGGAAGGAGTATCAGACCACTGCAAATCTACCAAGACCTGGCTGTCCCTCTAAACTTTCAGCTCATACAAGGAGAAGACTGATCAGAGATGCAGCCAAGAGGCCCATGATCACTCTGGATGAACTGCAGAGATCTACAGCTGAGGTGGGAGACTCTGTCCATAGGACAACAATCAGTCGTATATCGCACAAATCTGGCCTTTATGGAAGAGTGGCAAGAGGAAAGCCATTTCTTAAAGATATCCATTAAAAGTGTCGTTTAAAGTTTGCCACAAGCCACCTGGGAGACACACCAAACATGTGGAAGAAGGTGCTCTGGTCAGATGAAACAAAAATTGAACTTTTTGGCAACAATGCAAAACTTTATGTTTGGCGTAAAAGCAACACAGCTCATCACCCTGAACACACCATACCCACTGTCAAACATGGTGGTGGCAGCATCATGGTTTGGGCCTGCTTTTCTTCAGCAGGGACAGGGAAGATGGTTAAAATTGATGGGAAGATGGATGGAGCCAAATACAGGACCATTCTGGAAGAAAACCTGATGGAGTCTGCAAAAGACCTGAGACTGGGACGGAGATTTGTCTTCCAACAAGACAATGATCCAAAACATAAAGCAAAATCTACAATGGAATGGTTCAAAAATAAACATATCCAGGTGTTAGAATGGCCAAGTCAAAGTCCAGACCTGAATCCAATCGAGAATCTGTGGAAAGAACTGAAAACTGCTGTTCACAAATGCTCTCCATCCAACCTCACTGAGCTCGAGCTGTTTTGCAAGGAGGAATGGGAAAAAATTTCAGTCTCTCGATGTGCAAAACTGATAGAGACATACCCCAAGCGACTTCCAGCTGTAATCGCAGCAAAAGGTGGCGCTACAAAATATTAACTTAAGGGGGCTGAATAATTTTGCACGCCCAATTTTTCAGTTTTTGATTTGTTAAAGTTTGAAATATCCAATAAATGTCGTTCCACTTCATGATTGTGTCCCACTTAATGTTGATTCTTCACAAAAAATACAGTTTTATATCTTTATGTTTGAAGCCTGAAATGTGGCAAAAGGTCGCAAAGTTCAAGGGGGCCGAATACTTTCGCAAGGCACTGTATATACACCTGTTCTGAGAAGTCCCAGAGTCTGCAACCCCACTAAGCAAGGGGCACCACCAAGCAAGTGGCACCATGAATACCAAGCAGCTCTCCAAACAGGTCAGGGACAAAGTTGTGGAGAAGTACAGATCAGGGTTGGGTTATAAAAAATACAAGAAACTTTGAATATCCCATGGAGCACCATTAAATCAATTTTTTTTTAAATGGAAAGAATATGGCACCACAACAAACCTGCCAAGAGAGGGCCGCCCACCAAAACTCACGGACCAGGCAAGGAGGGCATTAATCAGAGAGGCAACAAAGAGACCAAAGATAACCCTGAAGGAGCTGCAAAGCTCCACAGCGAACATTGGAGTATCTGTCCATAGGACCAACACCTCTCATCACCCCGAGAACAACATCTCCACAGTGAAGCATAATAAGTGTGTCTGTCAGAGCTGTGTGTAAGTTGAAAATCCCAAATAGTTTGCATAGTCAACACATTAATGCTTCTTAAACCACTCGTGTTGCTTTAGCAGTCGGCTTCGGGTCATTGTCCTGCTGTTTGTCTGGAAGAGACTGACTGCATCACTTCTTTTTATAAGAAACATTAATGTGTTGAAAATCCCAAATTGTTTGCATAGTCAACTTACACACAGCTCTGACACACACACTTATCCCACCAGACATGCCACCAGGGGTCTTTTCATAGTCCCCAAATCCAGAACAAATTCAAGAAAGTGTATATTATTATATAGAGCCCTTATTTCATGGAACTTCCTTCCATCTCATATTGCTCAAATAAACAGCAAACCTGATTTTAAAAAACAGATAAAGCAACACCTCATGGCACAACGCCTCTCCCCTATTTAACCTAGATAGTTTGAGTGTATGTATTGATATGTAGGCTACGTGTGCCTTTGAATTTTTTTTATTTGAGCTGTTCTTGTCTAATTGATGTTCTGTATTATGTCATTCCCTATTATGTTTCATGTTCTATGTGGACCCCAGGAAGAGTAGCTGCTGCTTTTGCAACAGCTAATGGGATCCTAATAAAATACCAAATACCAGAATAGATATTACAAATGGACCAGTACCATGCTGAACTTGGCATATGATAAATGGACCAGTACCATGCTGACCTTGGCATATAATAAATGGACCAGTACCATGCTGACCTTGACATATGATAAATGGACCAGTACCATGCTGACCTTGACATATGATAAATGGACCAGTACCATGCTGACCTTGACATATGATAAATGGACCAGTACCATGCTGACCTTGACATATAATAAATGGACCAGTACAATGCTTACCGTGGCATATGATAAATGGACCAGTACCATGCTGACCTTGACATATGATAAATGGACCAGTACCATGCTGACCTTCACATTTAATAAATGGACCAGTACCATGCTGACCTTGACATATGATCGTAGGTAGTGGTCCAGCCCTTCTTCGTGGCACTGGGAAACAATGTGAATCATGACTCTGAAAGGACCATAAAGCAGATGTAAGAGCAGGTCAATACTCAGGCCTCACAGAGAACCCAATTAAGAACATATGTCTATGGGAGTCTCCCAAGTGGCACTCTATTCCCTATACAGTGCACTACTTTTGACCTGAGCCCTATGGGTAAATAGGGTGTCATTTTGGGACACAGACTAACACTACTGACTTGGTGACGTTGACAGCCACCTCCTCATGGGTGGCACTGGTCAACACACGGAATAGCTGGTTGAGAGTGGTGGGCAGGAACTGTATCATCACAGAACTCTCCATAGCGTGTAGACTCTGAGGAGAGAAGAACATAGGGTTACTAACACACTGTATTTCTCTGAGGCAAAATGCTGATCCTGCAGAATGTCTTCCACAAGCACATCAAAGACAGGCGTAACCGCATTAACAGAACTGACTTATGTTTTATTTTACTAGACAAGTCAGTTAAGAACAAATTCTTATTTTCAATGACGGCCTAGGAACAGTGGGTTAACTGCCTGTTTAGGGGCAGAACAACAGATTTTGTACCTTGTCAGCTCGGGGATTTGAACTTGCAACCTTCCAGTTACTAGTCCAACGCTCTAACCACTAGTCTACAATAGGCTACACTGCTGCCCCATGTTAAAATTATTTGTAAGGAGAGATGAAATTAGAAACAGCTTCAATCTAAGTGCTTGGTGGCGTACAGTAAACAGGCACTCCCAAGCCGGCTCTAATCAGTCTCTGATGAGGAGGTGAAAGTTGCATCTCACCGAGAGCGGCGGAAACCAAACACACAGTTGCGTAAAAGAGGAAACGGAAGCAGCAAAGAATAACAGGACACACCTGAGAACAAGTTAATTACACACACCTACAAGTTCGTTCCTGAGCGGCCCGTTGGTGCATCACTCCGTACGGGTCAAGGCCTGCCAAGTTATCTGACAACCTGCCAGGGAAACACTCTCTGCTCGACCTGGCCTTGGGTGACCATTGTTTGTGTGGAATAGTGTGTTTACACGAGCACCCAAGAGATTCATCTGAATATGTGTCTCTGCTCATGTCAGAGGGGGGAAATGGAGAGAGCACCTGTGGACTGGAGCCGAGGGTAATGCTAGCATTGTCCCACCCAGGCCTGAGTAAACAAGCACTAACTTATTAACATCCTGGGTAAATCAGACAGCCTGGATGGCAGAGAGAGTGATGGGTGACAGGTGTTGGAGGGAGGGAGATCGAGAGCCAGAATGGATACATTAACGTGTTTTCTCTCAAGCCACCCTATTCGGCGCACAACAACAGGTGTCATGTCTTTCAGACCCCAGGTAGACAGGTCTTCGCATATCCTGGTCATGCCCACGGGAGTTGCCACCGTCACTAACAATGCTTTACCTTCAGATACTTGACCAGCTCTCCTCCTGTCCCCTGGGCTGCAGACTCTGTGCTCTGACAGTGACCAAAGAAATTGTGCAAATGTTGATCCTACAGAAAGGAGAAGTAGGAGAATGTTAGAAAACAAGATGTCTAGAAGAGGCGGCGGAGATCATGCATTTGAAAACCCTGTATCGGTTACGTCACTGAACTAATCGGAGAAGTTAAACTAACCTGAGTGTACACAGTGGAGACGAGGTGAGTGGACACCTTGAACAAAGGCTTGCCTCCATCCACCCATTTCATTTCAGGATGCTGCGTGGGACATAGGACATATTTTAACAATACTAAAAACACTGGTTATCATACTACAAAGGTGGTGTATTGGATCAACCTACAGTAAAGTAAAGGCCTTTAGTGTACTCTAGGTGGGTACAATACAATACAGAGAAGAGAATTAAAAGCTCAAGTTGAAACAACTAAACGCCAGTCATTAACTTAGCCATGTTGTATTCCCACGCAATTAGCTTAACATTGTTAAGTCCCACTGCTGTGTGCTTTCACTTCCCCTGATTGGCTGAGATAATGACATCTCACACAACCTTGAGGCAGACAACAAGCCCCTTGTAAGGCAATGTACCACTCAGAAAGGTTCTGTTGCTCTCTCTTTCCTTCACTACTTCCAGGTTACATTTTACTGATAGAAAATGACTAGACTGGTTTAAATCCGTTTTTCTTTATAACCGTTATGTTCTTTCAGATGTGTGGTGATAAAGGAAAGGGAAAGGAAGCCATAGTGTGTGTGTGTGTGTGTGTGTGTGTGTGTGTGTGTGTGTGTGTGTGTGTGTGTGTGTGTGTGTGTGTGTGTGTGTCGTGTGTGTGTGTGTGTGTGTGTGTCTGTGTCTCTGAAGGGAGAGCTACCTTGCTGACAACCTCTTGACAGTTGAGGTAGCCAGTGGGCAGGTTGGCAGCCACGGGGACGTGACTCTCATTCATGATCACCCTGCCATCCTTCAGCAGAGGGAGCCAGGCGTAACCCACTGAGGAAAGACAAGGACAATGAGAGACAGGACAGGCAGTCAGCTTACAGACAGTGTTATACCTAACAGTGACCCAGCACTGGGAGAATAGGGAAAGCTTACAGACAGTGTCATACCTAACAGTGACCCAGCACTGGGAGAATAGGGAAAGCTTACAGACAGTGTCATACCTAACAGTGACCCAGCACTGGGAGCACTGGGAGAATGGGAGAATAGGAAAGCTTACAGACAGTGTCATACCTAACAGTGACCCAGCACTGGGAGAATAGGGAAAGCTTACAGACAGTGTCATACCTAACAGTGACCCAGCACTGGGAGAATAGGGAAAGCTTACAGACAGTGTCATACCTAACAGTGACCCAGCACTGGGAGAATAGGGAAAGCTTACAGACAGTGTCATACCTAACAGTGACCCAGCACTGGGAGAATAGGGAAAGCTTACAGACAGTGTCATACCTAACAGTGACCCAGCACTGGGAGAATAGGGAAAGCTTACAGACAGTGTCATACCTAACAGTGACCCAGCACTGGGAGAATAGGGAAAGCTTACAGACAGTGTCATACCTAACAGTGACCCAGCACTGGGAGAATAGGGAAAGCTTACAGACAGTGTCATACCTAACAGTGACCCAGCACTGGGAGAAGAGGGAAAGTGTCATTACAGACAGTGTCATACCTAACAGTGACCCAGCACTGGGAGAATAGGAAAAGCTTACAGACAGTGTCATACCTAACAGTGACCCAGCACTGGGAGAATAGGGAAAGCTTACAGACAGTGTCATACCTAACAGTGACCCAGCACTGGGAGAATAGGGAAAGCTTACAGACAGTGTCATACCTAACAGTGACCCAGCACTGGGAGAATAGGGAAAGCTTACAGACAGTGTCATACCTAACAGTGACCCAGCACTGGGAGAATAGGGAAAGCTTACAGACAGTGTCATAGCTAACAGTGACCCAGCACTGGGAGAATAGGGAAAGCTTACAGACAGTGTCATACCTAACAGTGACCCAGCACTGGGAGAATAGGGAAAGCTTACAGACAGTGTCATACCTAACAGTGACCCAGCACTGGGAGAATAGGGAAAGCTTACAGACAGTGTCATACCTAACAGTGACCCAGCACTGGGAGAATAGGGAAAGCTTACAGACAGTGTCATACCTAACAGTGACCCAGCACTGGGAGAATAGGGAAAGCTTACAGACAGTGTCATACCTAACAGTGACCCAGCACTGGGAGAATAGGGAAAGCTTACAGACAGTGTCATACCTAACAGTGACCCAGCACTGGGAGAATAGGGAAAGCTTACAGACAGTGTCATACCTAAACAGTGACCCAGCACTGGGAGAATAGGGAAAGCTTACAGACAGTGTCATACCTAACAGTGACCCAGCACTGGGAGAATAGGGAAAGCTTACAGACAGTGTCATACCTAACAGTGACCCAGCACTGGGAGAATAGGGAAAGCTTACAGACAGTGTCATACCTAACAGTGACCCAGCACTGGGAGAATAGGGAAAGCTTACAGACAGTGTCATACCTAACAGTGACCCAGCACTGGGAGAATAGGGAAAGCTTACAGACAGTGTCATACCTAACAGTGACCCAGCACTGGGAGAATAGGGAAAGCTTACAGACAGTGTCATACCTAAACAGTGACCCAGCACTGGGAGAATAGGGAAAGCTTACAGACAGTGTCATACCTAACAGTGACCCAGCACTGGGAGAATAGGGAAAGCTTACAGACAGTGTCATACCTAAACAGTGACCCAGCACTGGGAGAATAGGGAAAGCTTACAGACAGTGTCATACCTAACAGTGACCCAGCACTGGGAGAATAGGGAAAGCTTACAGACAGTGTCATACCTAACAGTGACCCAGCACTGGGAGAATAGGGAAAGCTTACAGACAGTGTCATACCTAACAGTGACCCAGCACTGGGAGAATAGGGAAAGCTTACAGACAGTGTCATACCTAACAGTGACCCAGCACTGGGAGAATAGGGAAAGCTTACAGACAGTGTCATACCTAACAGTGACCCAGCACTGGGAGAATAGGGAAAGCTTACAGACAGTGTCATACCTAACAGTGACCCAGCACTGGGAGAATAGGGAAAGCTTACAGACAGTGTCATACCTAACAGTGACCCAGCACTGGGAGAATAGGGAAGAATGGAAACTGGCACAAATCATCCATCATTTTAGTGGGGGAAATTAATTTGGATGGTTTAAGACTGGATGTAGGCCTGAGTCACATGGGTCTGTATCCTGGGTCTGGTGTCTACCTTGTGTCTCCACCACGTCTCTCTTCTTGGCGCTGGCCTTGCTGTTGCTGTCACAGCTGACGTGGAAGAAGGTGAACAGCAGATGGTGCTTCTCATTGAGCTGAGTGGGTAGCGCAATCTTAAACTGAGGAACAAGAACAGGAACATACACGCTCAGGGTTAGAATACACACTGCCACTGCTTCGTCTGCTCACTACTTACTCTAAAGTATTGTTTAAAATGTAACTGTGCATTCTGCATGATTCAGTCTGGTCGACTGCGAGCATTAATTAAATCAAATAGAAATCCCAGCAGTACCTCATCATAAAACTCTGGGCTGTGTTGGTGATGTAATACTGCAGCAAAGGCATTCTCTGTAAACAGGGGTCCTCCTGGTTGACCATAGATGCACTGTGGGTAATAATAACAATACATTTTGTTATTAGGCTACCTGGTGCGGCAGGTAGCCTAGTGGTTAGAGCATTGGACTAGTAACCAAAAGGTTGCAAGATTGAATCCCGAGCTGACAAGGTAAAAATCTGTCATTCTGCCCCTGAACAAGACACTTAACCAACACATCTTTCATGTTCCCTAGGTTGTCATTAAAAATAAGAATTCATTCTTAACTGACTTGCCTAGTTAAATAAAATAAAAAAAAAAATGTTATTCCCCGAAGTGGTATATTGTTCCTCTTGTACCAAACGACACTGTGGTATCCGATGAACTCTGCTGAGAAGGAGTCATATGAGTGGCAGCTTACCTTGAGTGAAACAGCCTCCTCTCCGTCAGAGTCCTTGAACTCGATGCAGACAGCTATGTTTCTAGCCTGAGGAGAGAGCAGACAGAATAATCAGAATTAAAGCTGACCCACGTGGAGATGCTGGAGGGAAACACATTTATGCTGAACACATTTATAGTCAAGTTGGAAAAGTAATATCATGATATTTAGTCGTCTCTCGTCACAGATTGTTACATGTAATCAAGTCTCTTTTTAGGCTCCCAAGTGGTGCAGCAGTCTAAGGCACTGCATGCCAGTGCAAGAGGCAACACTACAGACACACTGGTTTGAATCTTGGCTGTATCACATCCGGCCGTGATTGGGAGTCCCATAGGGCGGCTCACAATTGGACCAGCGTCGTCTGGGTTTGGCCAAGGTAGGCCCGCCATTGTAAATAAGAATTTGTTATTAACTGACTTGCCTAATTAAATAAAGGTTACATTTTCTTTTAAACAATTTAAAAAAAAACATCTAGCCACATGAGATTTGTGTATCTTGATCAAACTGAGCAGTTTGTGCCTTTGTGACTATACCTTTGTGAAGGATTTTTGGCTGTCGTACTTCAGGTGCCTGGGGTAGACATAGAGGTGATTGTTGTAGATGGTGAATGGCTGGGAACATTTGGCTATGTAGGGAACAAACTCCTCCACCTCAAAGTAGACGTTCGTCTTCTCACTGCTATCAAAAGTCCTCACAGGAATATAGGATGAGCTAATACAATCTACACACAGCGACGGAGACAGGACAGACGGGGGGCAGACAGACAATCAGACCAATCTGAGTTGAAGAGAAACAGCTTCCATCCTTCATGTTCCCAGTATGTGTTGAATTTGGAGGGCTTACTTGTCAAGTCGGGGGCAACATCGTCAATGGTAACGTCTAAGTTTCCTAAGATTACAGGGAGCTTGGCCATCTTCTCTGGCCTAGGGAGAAGAAGCATAATAAGTACTGGTTAATGCCTTTGTTATCATCTACCTAGGAGGATCTGATGGAAAACAGGCAAACTGCCTGGAAACTACCCTCTGAACAGACAGAACCCAAGAGGAGAAACCAAATGTTTGTAAAGGTGAGAAAACATCTGCGGTACAGGCTTTCATTGTGAAAGAGAATCTCTTCAGCCAAAAAAAACCTGCCTATGGGAATCAGCTTACGAAATACCCACTGTTATAACACTTTAATCATTCAGACTAAACAAGAATAAATTCAATTTTCTCAATGTGATGTACTTGAACGATGAAACCAAAGTCAGCAAAGAATGCAGACGGTAGGAGTTACGAACTTTCTGAAGTCAGCCAGCAGTTTAAACATATCGTCGTTGGACAACTTGTTACTGTCCTGTCTGTAGATGGCGGAGAAACGTCCACTTTTGTCCAACGTCCCCGATGCATCTTTGAACAGAGGCCTGCAGGGAAGGAGAAATGAGAATCAAAAATGACAGGTCTGTTTCCAATAGTTCTCTGGACAAAGCTCTGCTGATCTGGGCTTGATCTCAGAGGAGGTTTTCCACTGGTTTGGGCTAGATCTCAGAGGGGTTTTCCACTGGTCTGGGCTAAATCTCAGAGGGGGTTATTTAGAGTTATTTGGCAACTTTGGTTGTGAATGATACAAACCTTAGAATGCCTTAGAAATCAAAACATATATGGGCTGCCTGACTATAGACTATTGATGATTTGAGAAAGTCACAAAAAAAGCATGTGCTTTGTTCCTTGCCTCAGGCTGCACAGCTGTTCTCTCCTATTTTCACTATTCTCAATTTTCGCAATCTTGTCCCATTATCAAATGGGCAGGAACAGGAAGAAGGGGAGGAACAGGGGCAGGAACAGGGGCAGGAACAGGGGCAGGAACAGGGGGAGGAACAGGAACAGGGGGAGGAACAGGAACAGGGGCAGGAACAGGGGCAGGAACAGGAACAGGGGGAGGAACAGGAACAGGGGCAGGAAAAGGTGCAGGAACAGGGGGAGGAACAGGGGGAGGAACAGGGGGAGGAACAGGGGGAGGAACAGGGGGAACAGGGGAACAGGGGGAGGAACACAGGAACAGGGGCAGGAACAGGGGGAGGGCAAACAGGGGCAGGAACAGGAACAGGGGGGGGCAGGAACAGGAACAGGGGCAGGAACAGGAACAGGGGAGGAACAGGGGGAGGAACAGGGGGAGGAACAGGGGGAGGAACAGGGGGAGGAACAGGAACAGGGGCAGGAACAGGAACAGGGGGAGGAACAGGAACAGGGGCAGGAACAGGAACAGGGGAGGAACAGGGGGAGGAACAGGGGGAGGAACAGGGGGAGGAACAGGGGGAGGAACAGGGGGAGGAACAGGAACAGGGGAGGAACAGGGGGAGGAGGGACAGGGGGGAACAGGAACAGGAACAGGGGGAGGGGGCAGGAAGGAACGGGGGGGGCAGGAACAGGGGCAGGAACAGGGGGAGGAACAGGAAGGAACAGGGGAGGAACAGGGGGGAACAGGGGAGGAACAGGGGGAGGAACAGGGGGAGGAACAGGAACAGGGGGAGGAACAGGAACAGGGGGGAGGAACCAGGGGGGGGGAGGAACAGGAGGAACAGGGGGAGGAACAGGGGAACAGGGGAGGAACAGGAACAGGGGGAGGAACAGGAACAGGGGAACAGGAACAGGAACAGGGGGGAGGAACAGGGGAGGAACAGGGGGGGAGGAACAGGAACAGGGGGGGGGCAGGAAACAGGAACAGGGGGGGAGGAACAGGAACAGGGGGAGGAACAGGGGGAAACAGGGGAGGAACAGGGGGAACAGGAACAGGGGGGAGGAACAGGAACAGGGGAGGAACAGGAACAGGGGGGAGGAACAGGGGGAACAGGAACAGGGGAGGAACAGGGGGGGGCAGGAGGGGAGGGGGGAACAGGAAACAGGGGGAGGAACAGGGGGGAGGAAACAGGGGGGCAGGAACAGGGGAGGAACAGGGGCAGGAACAGGGGAGGAACAGGGCAGGAACAGGGGGAGGAACAGGAAACCGGGGAGGAACAGGGGGAGGAACAGGAACAGGGAGGAACAGGAACAGGGGGAGGAACCGGGGAACAGGAAGAACAGGGGGAACAGGGGCAACCGGGGGGGAGGAACAGGGGGAGGAACAGGAACAGGGGGAGGAACAGGGGGAGGAACAGGAACAGGGGGAGGAACAGGAACAGGGGGAGGAACCGGGGGAGGAACAGGAACAGGGGGAGGAACAGGAACAGCGGGAGGAACAGGAACAGCGGGAGGAACAGGGGCAGGGATAAAAGACCTGTCATCCATATGCACTCGAACAGGGACAGGAACAGGGGGAGGAACAGGGGGAACAGGGGGGGAACAGGGGGGAGGAACAGCAAATGGAGGCCGCAGGGGGAGGAACAGGAACAGGGGAGGAACAGGAACAGGAGGAGGAACAGGAACAGGGGGAGGAACAGGAACAGGAACAGGGGGAGGAACAGGGGGAGGAACAGGAACAGGAACAGGGGGAGGAACAGGAACAGGGGGAGGAACAGGAACAGCGGGAGGAACAGGAACAGCGGGAGGAACAGGAACAGCGGGAGGAACAGGGGCAGGGATTTCCCCGCCGGTTCGTTTTTTTTTTTTAGTCATACAGAGTCGGCTATTCCGGTATAATTATTGTAGCACCTGGGATCCTCCTCTTTTTAGTTGCAACCACCAACACTCTGCTTTCACACAGGACTGTATATAGAAATGTCTGGGCTTTGAACAACCCTTATTTCACTCCATGCATCAACCACTGTTTAGGGAGCCTCTCGCTGCACAACAGGTGATATTCCGCCCAAACTCTGTGCGCCATGGGCTCTCCAACCCCTGTTCCTACAGCTACCCATGACTCTGTGTGCCATGGGCTCTCCAACCCCTGTTCCTGCAGCTACCCAGTACTCTGTGTGCCATGGGCTCTCCAACCCCTGTTCCTGCAGCTACCCAGTACTCTGTGTGCCATGGGCTCTCCAACCCCTGTTCCTGCAGCTACTCTGGAACATGAATAGTAAAACATTTTCACAACAAAATATATTTCATTAAACTGTTGACAGCCCCTATCTCTGTGCGCTGGAGAAAGGAATGAAGGAGAGAGAGGGGGAGATGAAAACACATAGTGGTGAGATATTCTGTAGCAAAAGGTAATGTGTCAGCCTATTAATTATGAAAAATAAAAAAATAAATTCCTTATTACTAGGCTGTTCAGAATCAAATACAAATGCACTACAATTGTAGGCTTAGCCGCCCTGCACAATCAATGAACCAACAGCATTGCCTAGGCCTATACTTTCTCTCCCAGACTCATGAAGACATTTTGGAACATAGAATAAGGTAACCAGTCCATCTCGTATACATAATAATACAGTCCACACTCAAAAGGTGATTAGTAGAATGTGTTTAATTTTGGTGTAAAGGCTAGGCTAAGTATGTACCAAAGTATGTACCAAAAAAAAAAGTTCTGCCATGAGTAATATGTGGTAGGCTATGTATTGTATAACAGCACAATTATTACTTTAATTCAGTTTTTTTTTAAAAAATGGTGTCGAGCTCATATGTAGGTCTACGCGTATGCACTATCTTCATGGGTGTTTTGAATGAATCATCACGACAGCCTTGGTTTCTCAAATGACTACCTCGCCTGGTTCACCAACTACTTCTATGATAGAGTTCAAGTGTGTCAAATCGGAGGGTCTGCTGTCCGGACCCCTGGCAGTCTCTATGGGGGGAAGGGGGGCCCACAGGGTTCAATTTTTGGACCGACTCTCTTCTCTGTATACATCAATGAGGTCGCTCTTGCTGCTGGTGAGTCTCTGATCCACCTCTACGCAGACGACACCATTCTGTATACTTCTGGCCCTTCTTTGGACACTGTGTTAACAACCCTCCGGGCGAGCTTCAATGCCATACAACTCTCCTTCCGTGGCCTCCAATTGCTCTTAAATACAAGTAAAACAAAATGCATGCTCTTCAACCGATCGCTACCTGCACCTACCCGCCTGTCCAACATCACTACTCTGGACGGCTCTGACTTAGAATACGTGGACAACTACAAATACTTAGGTGTCTGGTTAGACTGTAAACTCTCCTTCCAGACCCATATCAAACATCTCCAATCCAAAGTTAAATCTAGAATTGGCTTCCTATTTCGCAACTAAGCATCCTTCACTCATGCTGCCAAACATACCCTTGTAAAACTGACCATCCTACCAATCCTCGACTTTGGCGATGTCATTTACAAAATAGCCTCCAATACCCTACTCAACAAATTGGATGCAGTCTATCACAGTGCATTCCATTTTGTCACCAAAGCACCATATACTACCCACCATTGCGACCTGTACACTCTCGTTGGCTGGCCCTCGTTGGCTGGTACCCTCTTATCCCAGCTCGCTGGTCACCATAGCATCTCCCACCTGTAGCACACGCTCCAGCAGGTATATCTCTCTCGTCACACCCAAAACCAATTCTTTCTTTGGCCGCCCCTCCTTCCATTTCTCTGCTGCCAATGACTGGAACGAACTACAAAAATCTCTGAAACTGGAAACACTTATCTCCCTCACTAGCTTTAAGCACCAACTGTCAGAGCAGCTCACAGATTACTGCACCTGTACATAGCCCACCTATATTTTAGCCCAAACAACTACCTCTTTCCCTACTGTATTTAATTTATTTATTTATTTTGCTCCTTTGCACCCCATTATTTTTATTTCTACTTTGCACATTCTTCCATTGCAAATCTACCATTCCAGTGTTTTACTTGCTATATTGTATTTACTTTGCCACCATGGCCTTTTTTGCCTTTACCTCCCTTATCTCACCTTATTTGCTCACATCATATATAGACTTGTTTATACTGTATTATTGACTGTATGTTTGATTTACTCCATGTGTAACTCTGTCGTTGTATGTGTCGAACTGCTTTGCTTTATCCTGGCCAGGTCGCAATTGTAAATGAGAACTTGTTCTCAACTTGCCTACCTGGTTAAATAAAGGTGAAATAAAAAATAAAATAAATAAATTAGAAAGCACTGGACATTTAATTGTGTTAGGCTTTGAAACACAATGTTTTCAACCTGTTGTTGAATTTATTTCTTTAAAAATTGATCAATCACTGTGAGGTGAGATTTAAAAGCACACACTGTTTTGATGATATGTTTGATGTGATTTTCAATGGCATTTGCATTGATGTTAGAGGGACAATAGAGCCCTGAGTACCAGGCCATTAGGACCTGATGGAGGGACAATAGAGCCCTGAATACAAGGCCATTAAGACCGGATGGAGCGTCAATAGAGCCCTGAGTACCAGGCTATTAGGACCTGATGGAGGGACAATAGAGCCCTGAGTACCAGGCCATTTGGACCTGATGGAGGGACAATAGAACCCTGAGTACCAGGCCACTAGGACATGATGGCAGTTAGTAAATGGGATACTGCCAATGCATGTCCAGAGCGTATAAAAGGAGATTACCGTGACTCGATGGTCACGTGGAAGGACTGCCGGTGTGGCGGTAATACAATCATCGCATCAGCCTTTTTACCAGTGTCAAAAATGTAATTGATTTAATTATTTAATTTCATCTAGATATGTTGTAGTCAAAGCGATGCCATACTAAACAGATCTACTATCAAGTTCCTCTAATAATGACAAGATATTCCAAAAGGTCAAAGCATCATTCAATAACCTCTAACTATAACCATCAGTTCAGTTCAGGTTAGTAACCGTCCAGTACCTGGCGGCCCATCCAAAAGGCATCCTGTACTGGCCCAACCGGCTGCAAGACAATTTGGCATTTTTCAGAACCTTCTGTGCCACCTGGTGGGAGAAAGGAACAGAGTATGAGTGGTCCATTCTGATCTGACAATACAGACAGGGGTGATGGGCAGCAGTCCAGGCTCCAGCATATCCTATTGAGTTAGCTCTGAGGCCTGCCAAGCTACACACACACACACACACACACACACACTCACACAAGCGTGTACACACACTAACACAAACACACCCTGAAAATGGTCCCTAATGCAGTTCAGATTTTCTCTGTTAAAAGCCATTACTTCTCCGTATAACAGAACCAGACTTGTAAAACCAATGCTTGTGGAGTGTTATTGTAACCAGACAGCACTTATGATGTGTATGATTTTATCATTCATCATGTGGATTAATCTATTGGACTGTTGTGTTTTGTGATGCCGAGGCCCTGTTACAGAGCGTACCTTGGTGGAGTCTGAGCTCTTCATGTAGGGCTCAGCACAGTGTGTGATTCCTCCCTGCAGGACCTTCTCAATGCGAGCTAACAGGAAGATATCTGGGTGTGGACACGTTACAGAGAACACTCCCTGTGGCGAGACAAAGCAACAGTGAAAACAAGAGTATGAGTGAAACATTGTTTTAAAGGTTCTTCTGTGTATTGGCTGTACATGACGGTCAGACAAAAACATCCACACACCATTTAAAAACATTTAATTATGCAGACCTAAATCTGTACAGGTAGCTACATTAAAGTATATCAATCATGTCATATTGAAAGAGATAAATCACTCCAAATATTCTATATAGATGAATATAATTTCTACACCTGTCTGGGGTACAGCATGGCCTCCTCAGGCAGACCGTGGACCTCCCTCTGCAACCCCAGCAAGGCGTCCCCACCCCCGTTCATGAACTGGCTACTGGGGTTGGCCACCAGCTGTCTGACGGACGGGTGGTTCAGGTCCACATGGAAGTCTGACGAGATCTTCCTGCTATTCTGGATGTCGAACAGCGACAGGGTCACATAGAACGGCTCCACCTGGAAATTAAGCAACAGGAAAAGTGTCTTAGCTGGTGAAGTAAACACATGTAGAGGATGACACCAAATACAATGCTAGTCTTTGCCATTTATAGATGATACTGTGATGCCACAGAAGGTTCATGAGTTTGACAAGAGACTGGCTGAATGCCTTTCAGTATATCTCTGTCAGGTCAGTGTATCTCTGTCTATGTCAGGTCTGTATAACTGAACAGGTTGACATGTTCTCTCGGTAATGGACAGGCTGCCTGCCCTCCTTTAAACAGTGCCTTCAGCCATTACTATGGCTCTCGGCGGGTTACTAACCCAGAGCTCCCTCGCGAAAAAGACAAACAGCAGTGATGACATACGCCAGAGATGTGATCCCTCCACACCTCTCTTTGTCACTCACCCATTGTTCCGAGAAAATACTGGTTATAAAACAATAAGATATCTGTCTCACATTGAGCACTGACTCATGGAGAACTAGAGGAAGGAGATCTGGCTCACATTGAGCACTGACTCATGGAGAACTAGGGGAAGGAGATCTGTCTCACATTGAGCACTGACTCATGGAGAACTAGGGGAAGGAGATCTGGCTCACATTGAGCACTTACTCATGGAGAACTAGGGGAAGGAGATCTGGCTCACATTGAGCACAGACTCATGGAGAACTAGGGGAAGGAGATCTGGCTCACATTGCACACTGACTCATGGAGAACTAGGGGAAGGAGATCTGGCTCACATTGCACACTGACTCATGGAGAACTAGGGGAAGGAGATCTGGCTCACATTGCACACTGACTCATGGAGAACTAGGGGAAGGAGATCTGGCTCACATTGCACACTGACTCATGGAGAATTAGAGGAAGGAGATCTGGCTCACATTGAGCACTGACTCATGGACAACTAGGGGAAGGAGATCTGGCTCACATTGCACACTGACTCATGGAGAACTAGGGGAAGGAGATCTGGCTCACATTGAGCACTGACTCATGGACAACTAGGGGAAGGAGATCTGGCTCACATTGAGCACTGACTCATGGAGAACTAGGGGAAGGAGATCTGGTTCACATTGAGCACTGACTCATGGAGAACTAGGGGAAGGAGATCTGGTTCACATTGAGCACTGACTCATGGAGAACTAGGGGAAGGAGATCTGGCTCACATTGAGCACTGACTCATGGACAACTAGGGGAAGGAGATCTGGCTCACATTGCACACTGACTCATGGAGAACTAGGGGAAGGAGATCTGGCTCACATTGAGCACTGACTCATGGACAACTAGGGGAAGGAGATCTGTCTTACGTTTGTTGTTGGTCCCTCGTCATTCTCCTCTACACAGCTCTGCAGGTTGAAGGCCAGGTCATTGCAATTGACCAAAATGCGCTTGCCAAACTTTTCTTCATATTGCTTTATATCTGGCTCAATTCCTGAGAAGTCAAGTTTCTAAAGAGACAAAAAGAGCGTAGGTTAGGTTTATTTTAACCATAATTTAGAGCTGGGGGATTGTCAAATACCTTTCTGAAAATTCGATAGTTACGAACCTGTGTGTCCGGATCCAAGGTGAACAGTTTCAATCTGGTCTCGCTCCTCATTTTAGATTCAATATCTCTTGCACTCTGAGGACAAGACATTTTTTTAAATAAATACCCAGACCACAGCTTTCCTTATTAGGCAGAACTCTTTAAGCAAAAAGGTTTTCAGATTGAACTGCTTTTATCACTTGAACATTTCTCTTCATTTGAGTCCATCCGGAGTTGAGGTTTCCTATAACGTGCTGACCAGACAGACTCAATGGTAAAGTCAGGTGGTGCCTATCACCACGGCAAAGCCTGTCAAGCACTCTGTCAGACATCTGCTTTGTTAGTTAACTGCTACCATCAGATTCCATGCACATACAGTATAGCTTCTCTATAGGCTGATTGCTCCTCAAGGCTACGGACATGTGATCCTAGGAGACAGTCAGATGTCCACCTCAGAGCTCAGGCTGTTCCAGGAAACCCAGCCGTTGAAGTCTGCCCAAGTACTGAGTGCTTCACCAAATGGTCATGGAAATCTTTTACGGTAGCTTTCCACTATGGGAAAGAACCAGATATTGGTTCCTCTCCTGCTTTTGGTCGCTTTTCAAACAGCAGGAGCTGTCATTTGTTTGTGTGTCTGTCAAGTAATTTTTATTTTGATTATATTTTCCTTTATTATGTTTCCCTAACCCTATCACCCCTCCACGATTTGGAGTAAACTAATGGACAACATCTCTTAGGCTTCTACGTCCAGCTTATACATACTATATACAGTCGTGGCCAAAGGTTTTGAGAATGACACAAATATACATTTTCACAAAGTCTGCTGCCTCAGTTTGTATGATGGCAATTTGCCTAGGACCATGCCTCAGGACCACCTGGCATGATGACTCCTTGCTGTCCCCAGTCCACCTGGCCGTACTGCTGCTCCAGTTTCAACTGTTCTGCCTGCGGCTATGGAACCCTGACCTGTTCACCGGACGTGCTACCTGTCCCCCGGACGTGCTACCTGTCCCAGACCTGCGGTTTTCAACTCTCTAGAGACAGCAGGAGTGGTAGAGATAGTCTATGAAAAGCCAACTGACATTTACTCCTGAGGTGCTGACTTGCTGCACCCTCGTCAACTACTGTGATTATTATTATTTGACCATGCTGGTCATTTATGAACATTTGAACATATTGGCCATGTTCTGTTACAATCTCCACCCGGCACAGCCAGAAGAGGACTGGCCACCCCTCATAGCGTGGTTCCTCTCTAGGTTTCTTCCTAGGTTTTGGCCTTTCTAGGGAGTTTTTCCTAGCCACCGTGCTTCTACACCTGCATTGCTTGCTGTTTGGGGTTTTAGACTGGGTTTCTGTACAGCACCTTGAGATACCAGCTGATGTACGAAGGGCTATATCAATACATTTTATTTGAGGTCACTCTCTCATGCTGATTGAGTTTGAATAACAGACTTGAAGCTTCAAAAGGAGGGTGGTGCTTAGAATCATTGTTCTTCCTCTGTCAACCATGGTTACCTGCAAGGAAACATGTGCCGTCATCATTGCTTTGCACAAAAAGGGATTCACTGGCAAGGATATCACTGCCAGTAAGATTGCACCTAAATCAACAATTTATCGGATCATCAAGAACTTTAAGGAGAGCAATTCAATTGTTATGAAGAAGGCTTCAGGGCGCCCAAGAAAGTCTAGCAAGCGCCAGGATCGTCTCCTAAAGTTGATTCAGCTGCGGGATCGGGGCACCACCAGCACAGAGCTTGCTCAGGAATGGCAGCAGGCAGGTGTGAGTGCATCTGCACGCACAGTGAGGCGAAGACTTTTGGAGGATGGCCTGGTGTCAAGAAGGGCAGCAAAGATGCCAATTCTCTCCAGGAAAAACATCAGGGACAGATTGATATTCTGCAAAAGGTACAGGGATTGGATTGCTGAGGACTGGGGTAAAGTCATTTTCTATGATGAATCCCCTTTCAGATTGTTTGGGGCATCCGGAAAAAAGCTTGTCCGGAGAAGACAAGGTGAGCGCTACCATCAGTCCTGTGTCATGCCAACAGTAACGCATCCTGAGACCATTCATGTGTGGGGTTGCTTCTCAGCCAAGGGAGTGGGGTTGCTTCTCAGCCAAGGGAGTGTGCTCACTCACAATTTTGCCAAAGAACACAGCCATGAATAAAGAATGGTACCAACGCATCCTCCGAGACCAACTTCTCCCAACCATCCAGGAACAGTTTGGTGATGAACAATGCCTTTTCCAGCATGATGGACCTTGCTATAAGGCAAAAGTGATAACTAAGTGGCTCGGGGAACAAAACATCGATATTTTGGGTCCATGGCCAGGAAACTCCCCGGGCCTTAATCCCATTGAGAACTTGGTCAATCCTCAAGAGGTGGGTGGACAAACATAAACCCACAAATTCTGACAAACTCCAACCATTGATTATGCAAGAACGTGCTGACATCAGTCAGGATGTGGCCCAGAAGCTAATTGACAGCATGCCAGGGCGGATTGTAGAGGTCTTGAAAAAATATTGACTCTTTGCATCAACTTCATGTAATTGTCAATAAAAGCTTTGACACTTATGAAATGCTTGTAATTATACTTCAGTATTCCAAAGTAACATCTGACAAAAATATCTAAAGACACTGAAGCAGAAACATTTGTGGAAATTAATATTGGTATCATTCTTAAAATAGTTATCTTTTGTTTGTTTTTAATCCCAATCCTGAGCTCCACTTGTTGTTTTTAGTCCCATCAACCCCCCATCCCATTTGATATCCCATGAAGACCATCCAGTTTGATCTTGTTGTTTTTAGTCCCACCATCCAGTTTGATCTTGTTGTTTTTAGTCCCATCCTTCAGCTCCACTCAACCCCTCCCATCTATCTCTGAAGACCATCCAGTTTGATCTTGTTGTTTTTAGTCCCATCCTTCAGCTCCACTCAACCCCTCCCATTATCTCTGAAGACCATCCAGTTTGATCTTGTTGTTTTTAGTCCCATCCTTCAGCTCCATCTATCTCTGAAGACCATCCAGTTTGATCTTGTTGTTTTTAGTCCCATCCTTCAGCTCCACTCAACCCCTCCCATCTATCTCTGAAGACCATCAATTTATTTTATTTTCCATATATTTTCTGTGATGTTTCACAAAAGTCCTGAACCTTTCAATTCTCTTAGTTCTACCAATTGTAAAATAAATATATATTTTTTTGCTAAAAGTTTTATTATATTACTGATAATTTAACTATGACTTCTAAAATCACCCAGCAGTGCTATTTGCAGAGTTAGGGCCAATTAAATGTTGCAATTCTTCATCCATTCCTGGACCTGCAACCAAAAACAAGCTACATATGGACAGTACCAAAACAAATGATCTAATGACTGTGTCTATTCGCAGCCAAATCTGCAGTTAGGAAGGTTGTTTCCCCTATATATATATATATATATATATATATATATACACACACACAACATTCTATTGGTTGCAAGTATTTTCTATTATATATATATTTTTTAAATGCTACATTTTGAATTTGCTGTCGTTTTGCATATCAGTTCATAAACCATGTGCCATGGAATTGGTACATTGAAAATCACTTCTATAAGGCACAGCTTTAAAAACAAAAATTTTGGTTGTTAAATGAAACTGCCATACTTTTTTATTCATCATTTTCTTCAACAAATTTTGGTCTTTAATGCATGGCAGACAGACAAGTTCCTTACTTTTGCCCCTTACACTTGCCTCTTCCATTTTTGCGCTAATGCTGCAATATTTGTTGTATTATTTGTTCTGTCTTTTCTGGTGGATTAAACTGAAAATGCAACCAACTTTATATGTCTTGTTTTTATTTAAAAAAGATTATATTTTGGAGATGATTTCCTTTTCAAATAACCAAAAGTAATCTGAATAAATGGAAAAATTATTATTCAATTTTTGAACATGGGGTGAGACTAATCTGATAGAGAACCAGTTCGGACTCAAGAATAACTTTTGTATGACGGAAGCCTTTTGTGAGAGGTCTAATTTTGGTCATATAATTTAAATAAAAAACAGGTCTCTAGGTGTAGGCAGGGCCAGAAGCAAATAGGTCAACTGGGACTAAAGAGTTAATCAGGGGGATTTCTCCACAAATAGGTCAACTGGGACTAAAGAGTTAATCAGGGGGATTTCTCCACAAATAGGTCAACTGGGACTAAAGAGTTAATCAGGGGATTTCTCCACAAATAGAAAGGTCATTTCCTTTCCATGGTAGCAAGATCTTATCTATTTCCGCCCTGTCAGGTCTTACTAGAGATAGAAAATAATGTTTAAAATGGAGGTGTGAACACACCAGTTGAAGCTAATTAAAGCCATAGGTTTGGGGAGGAGGCTGCTCTCTGAGAAGCCTGGCTGACTGGCTACTCTCTACGTACTTACCATGGTGAAGTGATCTCATGGTGTAACTACTTTATGTCTCATGTGAACAGGGCATAAATAATCATTCTGCTTGGGACTGCCCATTAGTGAAAACAGGACCCACCTGAAAGCTGTCCATACTCCCCAACGAACTGTCTGCCTTTCCCGGCTCGTCATCTGCCACAGAAAAAAAGGGCAGATCACCCCATTGAAAACAGATGTTCAACAACTCCACTATTTTACAGGCTACAACTCCATTATCACACCTCTTCCTTAAACACACACTACTAAACAGTTAAGTAGAGTAAACAGTGACTTAGACTGCCCTGAGAACAGCGAGGACAGTCAGAAAAACAGAACAGGCCTGAGATCAGATCCTAGAGCCCTTATGGGAACCACTGGGTTGTTTTACCCCTAGGAAAGCGTGATTACTAAAAGGTAGTGAGAGTAAACGGTGTTCTTTCCTCCTGGCTCAGGCCTCAGATCAGATTAAACTCCTGGGTGGTCCTCCAGCTCCACCATCACCAGATTAGAAGGAGATGTCTTGTGAACACAGAGTTCACATTTACAGACAAGACTGTTGATGATGTGCGTTTAGCTTGTACAGGAACTAGTACCATTATAATCATCTCTGTCTTCCCCAGTCTGGCTCCAAGGTGTTTTAAACAACTCAACTACAGCCCATCAGTGTGGCGCTTTATGCTAGCTATGCCCCGCAACAGGGTTATTTACATGGGAGGTTGATGAAAGAATGTACTTAGGCAGACTGCATTTACACATGGCTTCTCTTGGCCCGACAGGCAGACAAGTGTACTGCAGTGAACCCTGGGAGGTTTTCTTTGTATTACTGACACTTTGAGAAGCACATTCTCCTTGAACTCGTGGTTTTGTTGAAAGAGCATTTACATAGAAATCTTTGTCTCCACTCTTAACTCCCATCCTTGAACTCTGAAAACACACACACGCACATGCACAGCACGACCGGCACAGCACACATGCACATCACACACACAGCCACGCATGGGCTCTCACGCCCCCATATACACACAGACGCGCATGGGCTCACACGCCCCCACACACACACCATCGTGGATGTCCCCGTTCCTCTTCTCCTGCATGGCGATCTCAAAGCTGCTGTGGAGGATCTTGTTGAGAGTGCTGATCCAGTCCTCCATCTCTCCCTCGCTGTCGGCAGCCAGCAGGTACGTGCTCTTGTCCTGCATCTTCAGCTCAAAGGCAAAGCGCCGCACCCTGTTATTCTGCAGACAGACACAGAGGAGAGGAGAGGCGGAAGAGGAGGATAGGAGGAGAGGAGGAGGAGAGGAGGATAGGAGAGGTGGAGGAGAGTAGGAGGAGAGGAGAGGAGGAGGATAGGAAGAGAGGAGGAGAGGAGGATAGGAGGAGAGGCGGAGGATAGGAGGAGAGGAGAGGTGGAGGAGAGGAGGAGGAGAGGCGGAGGAGAGGAGGAGGAGAGGAGGAGGAGAGGAGGAGGATAGGAGGAGGATAGGACATCATTGTTTAGGTAATGCTGTAGTGGAGGGAAGGTTGCTAAGGAAACGCAACAGAGGATCAACTACAATATGAGGACTGTGGTCTGATCTCTAGACAAAGCAATGCCGTATCATCCCAGAAAACAGCATTTTATTTATTTATTTTTCATTTCACCTTTATATTAACCAGGTAGGCGAGTTGAGAACAAATTCTCCTTTGCAACTGCAACCTGGCCAAGATAAAGCGTAGCAATTTGACACATACAACACAGAGTTACACATGGAATAAACAAAACACAGTCAATAATACAGTAGAACAAAAGAAAACAAAAAGTCTATATACAGTGAGTGCAAATGAGATAAGTTAAGGAAATAAATAGGCCATGGTGGCGAAGTAATTACAATATAGCAATTAAACACTGGAATGGTAGATCGGCAGAAGATAAATGTGCAGGTAGAGATACTGGGGTGCAAAGGAGCAAAATAAATAAATAAATACCAGTATGGGGATGAGGTAGGTAGATAGATGGGCTGTTTACAGATGGGCTATGTACAGGTGCAGTGATCTGTAAGCTGCTCTGACAGCTGGTGCTTAAAGCTAGTGAGGGAGATGTGAGTCTCCAGCTTCAGAGATTTTTGCAATTCGTTCCAGAAATGGGCAGCAGAGAACTGGAAGGAAAGACGACCAAAGGAGTAATTGGCTTTGGGGATGACCAGTGAGATATAGCTTCTGGAGGACGTGCTACGAGTGGGTGCTGCTATGGTGACCAGCGAGCTGAGATAAGGCGGGGCTTTACCTAGCAGACACGTGTAGATAACCTGTAGCCAGTGGGTTTGGCGACGAGTATGAAGCGAGGGCCAACCAACGAGAGCGTACAGGTCGCAATGGTAGGTAGTGTATGGGGCTTTGGTGACAAAATGGATGGCACTGTGATAGACTGCATCCAGTTTGTTGAGTAGAGTGTTGGAGGCTATTTTATAGATGACATCACCAAAGTCGAGGATCGGTAGGATGGTCAGTTTTACGAGGGTATGTTTGGCAGCATGAGTGAAGGATGCTTTGTTGCAATATAGGAAGCCGATTCTAGATTTAATTTTGGATTGGAGATGCTTAATGTGAGTCTGGAAGGAGAGTTTACAGTCTAACCAGACACCCAGGTATTTGTAGTTGTCCACATATTCTAAGTCAGAGCCGTCCAGAGTAGTGATGCTGGACGGGCGAGCAGGTGCGGGCAGTGATTGATTGAATAGCATGCATTTAGTTTTACTTGTCTTTAAGAGCAGTTGGAGGCCACGGAAGGCGAGTTGTATGGCATTGAAGCTCGTCTGGAGGTTAGTTAAGACAGTGTCCAAAGAAGGGCCAGAGGTATACAGAATGGTGTCGTCTGCGTAGAGGTGGATCAGAGAATCACCAGCAGCAAGACCAACATCATTGATATATACAGAGAAGAGAGTCGGCCCGAGAATTGAACCCTGTGGCACACCCATAGAGACTGTCAGAGGTCCGGAAAACAGGCCCTCCGATTTGACACACTGAACTTTATCAGAGAAGTAGTTGGTGAACCAGGCGAGGCAATCATTTGAGAAACCAAGGCTGTCGAGTCTGCCAATAAGAATGTTGTGATTGACAGAGTCGAAAGCCTTGGCCAGGTCGATGAATACGGCTGCACAGTAATGTCTCTTATCGATGGCGGTTATGATGTCGTTTAGAACCTTGAGCGTGGCTGAGGTGCACCCATGACCAGCTCTGAAACCAGATTGCATAGCGGAGAAGGTATGGTGGGATTCGAAATGGTCAGTAATCTGTTTGTTAACTTGGCTTTCGAAAACCTTAGATATAGGTCTGGAGCAGTTTGGATCTAGAGTGTCACACCCTTTGAAGAGGGGGATGACCGCGGCAGCTTTCCAATCTTTGGGAATCTCAGACAATACGAAAGAGAAGTTGAACAGGCTAGTAATAGGGGTTGCAACAATTTCAGCAGATCATTTTAGAAAGAGAGGGTCCAGATTGTCTAACCCGGCTGATTTGTAGGGATCCAGATTTTGCAGCTATCTGGATTTGGGTAAAGGAGAAATGGTGGGGGCTTTGGCGGGTTGCTGTGGAGGGTGCCGGGCAGTTGACCGGGGAAGGGGTAGCCATGTGGAAAGCATGGCCAGCCGTAGAGAAATGCTTATTGAAATTCGCAATTATAGTGGATTTAATCGGTGGTGACAGTGTTTCCTAGCCTCAGAGCAGTGGGCAGCTGGGAGGAGGTGCTCTTATCCTCCATGGACTTTCCAGTGTCCCAGAACTTTTGAGTTTGTGCTACAGGATGCAAATCTGTTTGAAAAAGCTTGCCTTAGCTTTTCTAACTGCATGTGTATTTTGGTTCCTAACTTCCCTGAAAAGCTGCATATCGCAGGGCTATTCGATGCTAATGCAGAACGCCACAGGATGTTTTTGTGCTGGTCAAGGGCAGACAGGTCTGGGGTGAACCAAGGACTATATCTATTCCTCATCCTACATTTTTTGAGAGGGGCACGCTTATTTAGGATGGTGAAGAAGGCACTTTTAAAGAATGAAGCATGAATGGGGCGGCAGGGTAGCCTAGTGGTTAGAGCGTTGGACTAGTAAACGAAAGGTTGCAAGTTCAAATCCCCAAGCTGACAAGGTACAAATCTGTCATTCTGCCCCTGAACAGGCAGTTAACCCACTGTTCCTAGGCCATCATTGAAAATAAGAATTTGTTCTTAACTGACTTGCCTAGTTAAATAAAGGTAAAATAAATTTAAAAAAGTAGTTAAAAAAAGAGGATGATTACAATGTGTGCAGGTCAAGTGTGAGTGTGTGTATTTCTTACAGTCTAAAATCAAATGTCCAACTGTGAATAAAAAAATCAATAAAACAGGTCCAAAGAGAATGTTCTGAGCCACCTTCCAAAGATAACATCCAATATATTGGCAAGTCACCAGAAGGCAGCTGCTGCTTGGTTTTATGATCTGTTTAACGGGACTTTGAAGAGAGCGCGTTACTGGAAACAACAATCCTCTCCCCCCCAGTAGAAATGGACTTTTTAACTTTTGACTTGAGATTTTGTAATAACTACAACAACTGATCAATTGATGTTGTATCTATTTACACACTCAAGGGTAAGAAAACACAGGGAAACAGTTATTTGACAACAATAACATCATTATCCATCTTTCCGGTATTTAGGAAAGCTTAAAAAAAATGATTATTTGTTTTGGTTAGAGAGACACAGAAGTGAATGACTGAGTGAACACACAGAGGAGCAAGGTGCTCGGTAGAAAGTCATTTCCATATGCGCAACAAAGGGCGTAGTGCTGCAGCTGAGCTCTTATAAAGGGACTGAGTCGGCCAGCAGCACTGCAGCTGAGCTCTTATAAAGGGACTGAGTCGGCCAGCAGCACTGCAGCTGAGCTCTTATAAAGGGACTGAGTCGGCCAGCAGCACTGCAGCTGAGCTCTTATAAAGGGACTGAGTCGGCCAGCAGCACTGCAGCTGAGCTCTTATAAAGGGACTGAGTCGGCCAGCAGCACTGCAGCTGAGCTCTTATAAAGGGACTGAGTCGGCCAGCAGCACTGAACCGTGGAGTTGACCTATGGCTCCCAATCAGCAAGAAAGAATGATGTCACTACCACAGGTCGGCCTCAGATCGTCTCACTTACACATCTCCCGAAGCTGGTGATTCAGTAGTATTCAACTAGTATACAATATTCCGTAAAAAGTTTCCAGAATTGTTATTTTTACATAAGCAATGTTTTGGTCATCAACCTTATGGTCCAGTTCAGTTGTGGAGCCATAGGTTTACAGTCTGTACCTCTAAAAAGACGAGCTATTGGCTCAAAGCATTACATTTGAAGAAACCTGCAAAACCAAACGACCATACATTTGCTCCTGGATAAGAAACATAGGCCTACAGAGCACCCAATTCAACAAAGGTAAAGAAGACAAGGAGACACCGGCCAGGACATCAATACAAACAGGTGTGTGTACAGCTAACGTGCTAGTAAGCCAAGGCTAAACAGATAGCTAGGTAGCCAAGGCTAAACAGATAGCTAGGTATTCAGGCCAAAGAGTTCAATCTTGGTTTCATCAGACCAGAGAATCTTTTTTCTCATGGTCTGAGAGTCTTTAGTTGCCTTTTGGCAAACTCCAAGTGGGCTGTAATGTTCCTTTTACTGAGAAGTGGTTTCTATCTGGCCACTCTACCATAAAAGGCCTTCTGGAAGGTTCTCCCATCTCCACAGAGGACTGTTGAGCTCTAACAGAGTGACCATCAGGTTCTTGGTCACCTCCATGACCGAGGGCCTTCTCCCCTGATTGCTCAGTTTGGCTGGGCGGCCAGCTCTAGGAGTAGTCTTGGTGGTTCCAATCTTCTTCCATTTCAGAATGATGGAGGCCACTGTGTTCCTGGGGACTTTCAGTGCTGCAGAAATGTTTTGGTACCCTTCCCCAGATCTGTGCTTCGACACAATCCTGTGTCTGAGCTCTTCAGACAATTCCTTCGAACTCATGGCTTAGTTTTTGCTCTGACATGTACTGTCAACTGTGGGACCTGATAAACAGGTGTGTGACTTTCCAAATCATGTCCAATCAATTTAGTTTACCACAGGTGGACTCCAATCGAGTTGTAGAAACATCAAGGATTATCAATAAAAATAGGATGCATCTGAGCGCAATTTCAAGTCTCCTAGCAAAGAGTACGAATACTTATAAATAAATAAGGTATTTAAGTTTTTTTTTAATGTGTAAAACATTCGAAAAAAATTCTAAAAACCTGTTTTCGCTTTTGTCATTATGGGGTATTTAATCAAGTTTAGAACGAGGCTGTAATGTAACACAATGTGAAAAAGGGGAAAAAGGGGTCTGAATATTTTATCAATCCACTCAAGGGACCGCCCAACCCAGCCATCCACTCCATACCAAGTACCCACTCACACTCCCACTCCCACTCGTGTCGTCACTGGCAGAAATAAAAGCCACTTCCGTAGGGCAGGAGACAAGAGAGGCCCTGGCCTGAGCTCTCAACTCCACACTGATGACTCCTTTTTATGCATCTAATTCATGTGAGCTGAATGCTTGGTCAGTAAAAACACCACCTTTACATCCATCTGTGTGTAGAAAACAGATAATGATGCTTCAAGCCTGTGTTGGGACTGGGAGATGAGCACCTGCTAGCTAAAGCATTTGGCATTGATTGATGGCCTGCGGCAAAGTGCATGGTAGTATGGTAAAAATGGGGATTGGGGAAGGGTCCCGGCAGCGATAGAGACAGAAACATTTCCTCATTAACACTCTGTTGCTTTAACTAGCAGGTTCAGATATGTTCATATATGTTAGAATGTAACATTTTTTTACCTTTATTTAACCAGGCAAGTCAGTTAAGAACAAATTCTTATTTTCAATGATGGCCTGGGAACAGTGGGTTAACTGCCAGTTCAGGGGCAGAACGACAGATTTGTACCTTGTCAGCTCGGGGATTTGAACTTGCAACCTTCCAGTTACTAGTCCAACGCTCTAACCACTAGGCTACACTGCCGCCCCATCTTTGGAAAGGAAACATGTCTGTCTGGATGACCTGAACTCATCCCATATAACATTAACAATGACGGTGTCAAAGCACATTCCCAGATACAAAGTTCACAAAAATCACCTGAACAACTCCCATACATGAGTCCAGGAAGATGGTTCCTTTGGATTCTTTGGAGGTCTTGTCATCCTTGTAGAAGTTGAGGTTGTAAGAGCCGTCACCCAGCTGGGTTAGGTGGAAATACCGCCTCTTGAAAGACTGGAAATTACAGTTAAACAATAACAATCCCATTTCTATTATTAGAGAACAAGAGGCACAATTTGGGCCCCAGATAATTGCCCCAGCATGGTTAGGAGGAAGTCAACACCATTTTGTATTTCACAAAATCCATCAGTTTGTCTGATAAATGGTGTTGATGAAAATCTAGCTACATCCTTCTGTTACTGGAGACACGAGAACGGACTATTGCTCATCCCGATATACATCTGGTACACTGTGTAAAAACCATTCCTCACAGAGATAGCTAGTGTCATCATCATCACTCACCCTCATGGTGACGCTGATGGCACTGTTCATGTTGCCTTTGTACAGCCAGCCATGCTTGGTGATCCCTCCTTTCTGGGAACCTAGGGAGGTTGTGTCCTGGAAGAGACATGGGAATGGGCTCAGACACACTCAAGGCAAACACACATACAGTACACAATGACATACACTGCACCACATCAACACATTACTGTGCTCACTCTGACACACTGTGCAACGCCCCTTGATCCCGTGGCTGATATAAATGTCAGTATAGGAGACATGGAGGATGAGATGAGAAAAACCTCCGTTTGATGAACGTTTGCTAACACTCTTAGAACCCTTTTGGAACCCTTTTTCTTTGTCTGTCCCCATAGGAGAACCCTTTTTGGTTCCAAGTAGAACCTTTTTTGGTTCCAGGTAGAACACTTTTAGGTTCCATGTAAAACCCTATGTGGAAAGGAACCAAAAAGGGTTCTTCAAAGGGTTCTACTATGGGTATGGCTGAAGAACCCTTTTAGGTTCTAGATAGCGCCTTTTTTCTAAGAGTGTAGGTCTATTTGATTCCAAACAAGCAGCCAGCATATCCAACAAACCTCCACTATGAACCCAAATAAACAGCCCCTCTCCATGGCTTCTGCACTGAGACGTGACCATATCAGCCCAGTTCTTAGGTATACCATGAACGCATCCAATCCATTGGCAAAGGGCACATATGACGAAAACACATGGCTACCATCTCTATTCCACGAAGACTTCCATAGGCGTAATGATCTGTGTAAATAAGTCAATTAAGAGAGTAGTAAGGGTAGAGGTGACCGGGCACCAGCGTTTTACCCCTGGCCTGGTCTCCATCAGGTCCTCATGATCAGAACACATGCCCAGAGTGTTTAAGCCTCTTCTCTTTGACAGACTACAGAGTTAAAACTCAATGTTCCAGATACTTCTAGAAACGGACAATAATGAAATGGGTTTTCAAGATGACTTTGTATGACATGATTCCTATTCTCTTTCTCATCCAATAAAATGTATTTAAAGGCGTTGGCAGAGCATATCATCGACTCATCTGAGGAGGGTCTGGAAACGTTCAGGGCCTGCTTCCAGTCATCACCCTCTGGCCAGAAGACACCAGTCCCCGGAAGACCAGACATTTTACTTGTGTTTACTTTCAGCGAACCCCAAAGCTCTTCAAATGTTGCCTGGCAACACCCAAATAACCAGATGAACAAAACTGTTGCATCAATCAACCTTAGATGCAATACAGTGCAGAATAATTCCATAATCATTTACACATTCGACCATAAACGTTTTACCCTCCCCCTGCCTGTGGTAATGCTATTGTCTTTAAATACATGAACAGACATGGGGCTGGGGTGCGTGAGTGTGAGTGATGATTTATTTGGGGATTTCATGAGAAAAGGGTCACTTTCTTAACTATCATCTGCTCAGCCCACTTCCCTGCAACAGACTGCTGAGGGGTCTATAGATGGGACTCTCAGCTGCTGGGCCTGGGAACATTCTCTTACAGTGGTGTGGGAGAGAGGTGAGGTGAAGGATGAGCTGGGAGGAGTCTTGTTATCAGATATAGTGCCCCTCCCCTGTCAGACCTAATGCCCCTCTCCTGTCAGACCTAATGCCCCTCCCCTGTCAGACCTAATGCCCCTCCCCTGTCAGACCTAATGCCCCTCCCCTGTCAGACCTAATGCCCCTCCCCTGTCAGACCTAATGCCCCTCCCCTGTCAGACCTAATGCCCCTCCCCTGTCAGACCTAATGCCCCTCCCCTGTCAGACCTAATGCCCCTCCCCTGTCAGACCTAATGCCCTCCCCTGTCAGACCTAATGCCCCTCCCCTGTCAGACCTAATGCCCCTCCCTGTCAGACCTAATGCCCCTCCCAGACCTAATGTCAGACCTAATGCCCCTCCCCTGTCAGACCTAATGCCCCTCCCCTGTCAGACCTAATGCCCCTCCCCTGTCAGACCTAATGCCCCTCCCCTGTCAGACCTAATGCCCCTCCCCTGTCAGACCTAATGCCCCTCCCCCCTGTCAGACCTAGAGACCTAATGCCCCTCTCCTGTCAGACCTAATGCCCCTCCCCTGTCAGACCCCCCTCCCTGTCAGACCTAATCAGATCTAATGCCCCTCCCCTGTCAGATCTAATGCCCCTCCCCTGTCAGATCTAATGTTCACTGAGGCACAGAGTTTCAACATCGCGAGAATTCCGGGAATGCTTGCAAGGCAGACCAAGCAGACCAGGCAGACCAGACAGACCAAGCAGACGAGGCAGGGGTTTGGGGTTTGAGAAATCAATGAAAGAAGTGCATTTTTTCCCTTTGCTGTTAACTTTCTCGAAATCTAAAAGCACCACAACATGTCAGACCTATAGACCTGTGCCCCTCCCTTCTCAGACCTGCCCCTCCCTGTCAGACCTAATGCCCCTCCCCCTGTCAGAGCTAATGCCCCTCCCCTGTCAGACCCTGCCCCTCAAAAGAGTGCGTTTGATTTGATGGGCTGCACATGCACAGTTCAGCGCGGGACAACCGTTAGACACGATTACGTGTTTCTGAGCATGAACTTAGCTAGCCAACGTCGCCATGACGGGCGGCAGGGTAGCCTAGTGGTTAGAGTGTTGGATTAGTAACCGAAAGGTTGCAAGTTCAAATCCCTGAGCTGACAAGGTACAAATCTGTCGTTCTGCCCCTGAACAGGCAGTTAACCCACTATTCCTAGGCCGTCATTGAAAATAAGAATTTGTTCTTAACTGACTTGCCTAGTAAAATAAAGGTTAAAAAATTAAAAAATGACATCGCTGACAAGCATGATTGAGAATTCCTATTGGAGAAGCAGTTTCTGCCTATCTTCATACTGTACTGTGTTTGACTGAGGCCCTGACCTCTGGTGACCTGGGCTAGTCTCTCGGCTCAACAAACCATTTGCCTAAATCACAGATAAGTGAAAAAGGTTACTCAAGTCTCGAGTCTCTAAATATTACTCTAAAGACCTGTAGGGGGCATTGTCTGACACGAAATAAAGGAGACATAATTCACACGTATGTGACAGATGCAAATGTCAACATGACCCCAGCAGTTTAAGAGAGGCAAGTATAACATCAGTGTTATCAAACAGCCTGAGAATGCCTCAGGTCATGCTCTGCAGAACACCGTCCCTTTGAGGGTTCTACAGGCATCAGTGATTCATGCTCTCTTCAGGGTTGGCTTGAACACAGGTGACTCCAGAGCCTCCCTTGTGTGCAATGACTCCCTGTCTCACAAGCCATTTCAAGGCCAACAAAGACTAATTTACACTGTTCACAGCAGAATCAGACATGTCTATGGTTCACAGGCCAAAGGGTTCTAGCTACGGATTCACAGTTGTATAAATCAGGCAGTCACTAAATGTAAAATAATTTGCTCACAACAAAAAAGGGCCAAACCCATTAGCTGTAAGGAGTGAGGAGCCTCAGACCATGAACACATGAACTTCTGCATGAGAAGAAAAATAGAAAAACCTGAGACCATTTGAGAGGTGGCCAGTGAACCAAAGTCCTGCAGCTAATTACCCTTTGTACTTTAGACACAACATGTGCTATTTAGACATAATATAAGCTACTGAGACCCAACACGTGCTATTTAGACATGATATTAGCTATTTAGACACAACACGTGCTATTTAGACACAACATGTGCTATTTAGACATAATATAAGCTACTGAGACACAACATGTGCTATTTAGACATAATATGTGCTATTTAGACATAATATAAGCTACTGAGACCCAACACGTGCTATTTAGACATAATATTAGCTATTTAGACACAACACATGCTATTTAGACACAACACGTGCTATTTAGACACAACACGTGCTATTTAGGCACAACACGTGCTATTTAGACATAATATTAGCTATTTAGACACAACACATGCTATTTAGGCACAACATGTGCTATTTAGACATGTTGTTTAGGCACAATGTGTGCTGTTGAGACACAGAAATCTTTCGTCTTTTGCCGGAGACATTTAACTACTGTGATTGGACCAGGAAAGCCAAATCAGTTCTTGTCTGAATGAATAACTGAAATAGGATCTGATGCTCGTGAGACTCAGAAGTGGTGTTCTTCTAGGAAATACAGGTTTCTAGGAGTAAAGAGTTTAGATACCGCGGCCTTCTGGCAGTGTAGAAAGCTGCTTGACTGTCTTAGCGGAGGATGAAAATGTAATTCATTATTCTGTCTGTCTGTACGTCTGTATGGAGGATTATTTGATTTTAAATGATTTGTACATGGAGCATGTGGGCAAGGCTGAGGGTCAAGAGTTGAGGTAAAAGCTCAAGATCTGTGTGCTGATAGGAATGAACACAAGTGGCTTAGCTAAATAGTTTGTTATTTGTAACTTTCTACAGACATTCACCTACCTCATCTTTGTCAGCATCTTCATCAACCTCAAAAACGTGGACAGGCAGTTTGTCTGGTCTGGACACTTTGCTGTAAAACACAAGGACGTGGATAAAGTGTGATTTGATCTTATCTATCAGAGGTCATTCATTATCTATCAGAGTTCATTCATTGTTATAAGAAATGAAACCGAATGTAATGTAGAGTACAAGTCCCACTTACATAGGAATCTTGAACTAATTCAACCCAAGAAAACCACTGTGAAAGGTAGTGTCATGCTTTGTCATATTTCATTGTTTCAATTTCCCTCCCTGGACACTGAATGGTGACCAAAGGGATGTTGACATCAATGGCAAGTCTCAAGGTTGGGGCAGCTTCATTTTATGTCCAAATTCCACCACGATGACACTGGAAACAATATTCCTGGAACTAATGAGACACTTTTAGAACCAGGGTTAGTTTCCACCCTGACTAAATCCCACTGCTCCAGGAATAACCTGAGTTTGGCTTGAACAGGAAGTCTCCATTGTTATTGCTGGTTAAAACATAAAACCTGCATTTCCTTGTAGGGTATCCCATGCCAAAATCTCCTCACCAATCAGCAACTAAGGCTGACAGAAGATTACAGACAGCCTGACACTGTCTGACACCTGTGTGTGTGTACGTGTCTCTGTGCGCGTGCATTTTAGTGTGAAATCTTGGCACAAAGAGGGTAGCTGTACTAACATGCCCAGGAGGAAATCACCACTTGGTTACATGATATACAACACTGTACTGTCAAGACACCGTTCTGAACAACAGGCTTACTTTGGAAGCTGCCGAAAGTCCCCAGAGTAGTCCTCGTACTTGTACTTAACGACATGCCAGTCAGTGTTGTAGGTCTTGATGCACTGCAATAAAGAGAGAGACAATCAATGGCTTTCATGTGTAAATCAAGACACAGTTTCAATATTTAGTCTAAAGTAAACCAGAAACATTCATACAAGCACACAACAAACAATGTGTGTGTTAACCGAACTAAGTTTTCTTCCCACGTAACACGAATGCAGATAGTTGGCAGAAAAGAGAAGTAGTAGATCAGCGCTCAGTAGTTCAGCGCTCAGTAGATCAGCGCTCAGTAGATCAGCGCTCAGTAGATCAGCGCTCAGTAGATCAGCGCTCAGTAGATCAGCGCTCAGTAGATCAGCGCTCAGTAGATCAGCGCCCAGTAGATCAGCAGATCAGTGCTCAGCAGATCAGTGTTCAGTCGATCAGCGCTCAGTAGTTCAGCAGATCAGTGCTCAGTAGATCAGTGCTCAGTAGACCAAGATTAAGTCAAACTGAGACTTTGTCTCATCTCAAATCCTAGATATCAGCGTAGTTATTGTATTTTATGCTTTCAGACTTTTTTTGGTGATTGAAATGGTAAAGTTTTTTGGTTGAGTCAAATCTTGCAATGAGGAAAGGAAATGCTTTATGATGATAACAGTATGACAGAAATCTGAATTATGACCCATCCCATAGTGATGTCTGGGAACAGATATGTAGGCAGTGTGTGACATTGTCAATGTGTATAGTTCGGTCCTTGACTCATCATGTTCTGTACTATGCATTATGTCATGTTTAATGTTTAACCCCAGGAAGAGTAGCTGATGCTTTTGTCAGCGGCTAATGGGGATCTTACTAATAAGTATCAAACATCAAAATAGTTCAGCTTTGTTAGGGGAGCCTGGCTCCTCCAGTAAGGAGGAGTTTATAGCCCAATACTAAGGTCGCTGTAACGTCTCCCATCTACAGTCACTCCAGAGCAGGTGCGTTTAAGGCGTGTGTTTGACACTTACCCCAGACTTCTTGTGTCGGGGGAACTGTTGTGCACTCACCTTTGGTCTAATAATTCAGAACAGAATGGATAGTAATTATATGATATTTTGATTTCAAGATCACTTTCAATACCACTTAGTTGCAGAAGGCATTTACCGGGCTTGGTACAGGAAGGCACTACTGTTAACCGGGCTCTGAGAGAATGAAGACCACTTAGTTGCAGAAGGCATTTACCGGGCTTGGTACAGGGAGGCACTACTGTTAACCGGGCTCTGAGAGAATGAAGACCACTTAGTTGCAGAAGGCATTTACCGGGCTTGGTACAGGGAGGCACTACTGTTAACCGGGCTCTGAGAGAATGAAGACCAGACGTTTTGAGAAGAACAATCCATTTACCTAGGAACTGGATTCCGTTTATCAGTTTTTTGGTCTCCTGGCCTGAACAGATGTTATTGAAGAGAATGAAAATACTCCTATTGGCTGGATGGCTTCCAGTAACGACCCATAATTCCTACAACCTGTCTGTACTGAACAATAAAACACCATTGTGTAACAAAGTATGTGCTAAGTGAAATAGAAGTTCGGTTCGGCTGGACACATTCAATAAACAATGGGGAAATCATCACAGACCCTAAAGTCTGTGCGGCACAGTGTGTTTCCATATCTATTGATCTTGTACAGGCCGCCATCTACATAAATGAGTTGTCAGAAGCTGGCTGAAGACTGACTCTAATGTCTGTATTTAATATGGCGGCATGGTGAAAGTAATGGCACATCTCAATACCAACATCTAACTGTAAATAAAACCACTGCTCTACCTGCACAAAGGTTCATTTCTGCAGGGTTATTGCACTCGTAGGATCCTACCTCTTGGACAAACAGACTCTGCGCCTCCTTCTCTGCATTCTCAGGCACTGTGGGGTAGACAGTTCTTCCTTGGCGTCTCTGAGTCAAAATCTGTAGACGCAAAACAGTTTTATTTATTAAATCAAGTTCATGCCAGGCTCTGGTTAAATTATGAGACTGGATGAGCGTAGACTGATGCTTTTTTCTCAGTGCTACAGTATGTGGACCTGGTTTACTAAATGCTCCGGGAAAATATTGTTTCATGCTAGAGAATGGTCTCAGGTCTGTGGAGGTTCTAGAGGGCAGAGAGGGAGGCAGGGCCAGAATGGGATACTCCTCTCCTACACATTGTTGAGCTCCAGGCCAGGGCCAGGGAACCACGTACAGACAGCCACACCCAGGGCCTCAGCCTGGCTCTCAGCCACACAGCCCAGCCATGGGGCTCCCTCCCTCCCTGAGGAGCTGGGTCCGGATTCACAAAACATTCCTTATGAAAAAACGTAAGAGGTTTCTTTAGGAAAAAAATAATTAGTTCATAAGATAGTTCGTAAATGCAATTCCTCTAAATATTCTTAGGAATTCGTAGTTTTCTTAGGAACGTAAATATTTTTCTTTAGGAACTTCGTAAACATTAACGAATTGATGAGATAGCCGTAGCTATTTAACACATACAGACTTTTGTAATACATTGTTAATTACTAGCTAGCTAGATAATGAGTGTTTAATTTGTTTTCTGGCTGTATTTAAATATCCGGTAGCCAACTGTGTCTGTGGCGCAAGAAAACGTTCATGTTTACAAAAGTATCCATTCGTCTCAAGACAAGGGTTTAGCTGTCCTAAAGTTAAGTACATTTCCAATAAGAAATCCTGAAACATTATTTTCAGAATTCTATTTGTTCTTAACTTTTTTCTCAGGAAGAAACATAGAAAAAACTTAAGAACATTTCCAATAACTTTATTGAGGAATAGCAACTTTGCTTAACTTTCTTCATAAGTCTATAATTAAGGAAAAAATTGCAGTTAAGAAGAAATTTCTTCTTAAGATGGTTTTGTGAATCCGGCCCCTGGACTTTGGCACACACTGTATATAGACTTTTTCTATTGTGTTATTGACTGTGCGTTTGTTTTATTCCACGTGTAACTCTGTGTTCTAGTTTGTGTCGCACTGCTTTGCTTTATCTTGGCCAGGTCACAGTTGTAAATGAGAACTTGTTCTCAACTGGCTTACCTGGTTAAATAAAGGTGACAAAAATAAAATAAAAACTCTGTCTCAACACCTCCACTACGTTTCTCCTGGTGGGTGGTGAACTGACAGAATGACGTCACACAGATGCACCTAGTAGTATCTACAGTATCAACATAATATCACTAGAATAACTAGGAACTCAGTGCTTTCAACATGCCAATCCTCACAGAAAACATATTGACACGTTCAACCCTCATCACCCATTCACAAGGCCTCTAACCTATAACTAAACAGAACCTACTCAGTAGGACTTCATTGTCAGTAAGACCGTTTTTCACTAATAAGACAAGATGCATTTTGTGAATTAAATACTGTACATGTGGGACTCCTTTTAGATATGAGTAATGTCTTGATATGCACGAGGATTTATGGAAGTCAACTACTGTTGGAGATCCCTGCTGTTGTTCTTCATTCTTAACAGCACATTTTCATCCCAGTTAGGAGCATAGCATTGTTTTGAGTTCCCATTGGAGACCTGTCTGACACGTCTCACTTAAAAGGAGATTCCCGCTGATAACAACTGTTCAACATTGTGTTTTGTACCCCTATCCCCTCTAGATGTTTACTCCATGGTGATTCCTTAAGCAGAAACATTTCAACTTAACATCTTTAAAGTAGGAGATATAAAAATAAAGCACCACGACAGAGGAGGCAGCAGAGCACAGTTACCCCACATGGGTGAGAGAGAAACAAACTACAGCAAATCATTTTTCATTTATTTTACTAGGCAAATTCTTATTTTTAATGACAGCCTAGAAACAGTAGGTTAACTGCCTTGTTCAGGCACAGAACAACATATTTTTGTTTTACCTTGTCAGCTATGTGATTTGATCTTGCAACCTTTCAGATTACTAGTCCAACACTCTAACCACTAGACTAACTGCAAGAACAACAAACATTAACTTCCTCACCTAAGTCAAATCCTTTTTAAAGCCAAACTGGACATAGTTCAAAGGAGAACCGTGACAGAGATGTGTCTGTGGTCCCTGACTTATGGTAAAGCATACAGTATTTTCAAGATCAGGGCAATGGGACAGTGGTGAGGTAAGCAATTCAACACAGCTGTAGATTTCCTGTTCATGCAGCTTTTGCTGAGCAACTTAACCAATAGGTCTGCTTTGGTCATTATCTCTGAACTCCAGTTGATACATTTTCAGTATTTCTCCAGCATGCAAGGCAAAGTAGCTCTCCAATTAAACTTGAATTGAGTCACAGACTGTGAAATGAGACACAAAAGCCAGAGCAGGCCAGTACAGACGTCATTTTCTATTCGCAAAGCCCAAACAAAGAATGGAAAATAGACATTTAAAATACTAGCCCAAACCTCAACCCAAGGCTAATCAATACTAGACCAAACCTCACCCCAAGGCTAATCAATGCTACACCAAACCTCACCCCAAGGCTAATCAATGCTACACCAAACCTCACCCCAAGGCTAATCAATGCTACACCAAACCTCACCTAAAAGCTAATCAATACTCGACCAAACCTCACCCCAAGGCTAATCAATGCTAGACCAAACCTCACCCCAAGGATAATCAATGCTAGACCAAACCTCACCCCAAGGCTAATCAATGCTATACCAAACCTCACCTCAAGGCTAATCAATGCTACACCAAACCTCACCTCAAGGCTAATCAATAGTAGACCAAACCTCATCCCAAGGTGCAGTACCACTAAAAGAAAGAGAATAGCTCTATCTCATATTTTCTTGCCAAAATTATTTCCTTGTGAATCAGTGGGATATTATTATGCACTATACAGGTTAGGTCATAGAGCCTAACGACGGGTCCAGAGGTCCTTTCAGGTAACTAACCTAATGTACAGGAGTGCAGGGCTCCAGCTACAGTCAGTGACTAATGTGATGTTAGCTACCGCTGAGCATTGCATTCCTGCTGAGTCGGCCTGGTGCTAGTAAAGCCTAGCCCTCTGCTGCCTGCCAAAAATACAATTAATATATTATGGGATGAGTGAGGTTGCCTCACAATTTTACCATAGAGAGTCACCAAAACAGTTTTAACATTGCTGGCATAATGTACTGTACCAAATGTTTCATTGCCAGTCATGTTTGTTTTTTCGTGACAATACCTCAGAAACAAAGCTGTCACAACCACGCTCATGAATAATAGTGCATTTGTGTCATCAGTAGAGGACTAGATCTGATTCTGTGACGGACTACGTCATTAGAATTTCCATTTGGTTAGGCGACAAATCACCATAAGCACTCAATCTTGCACGACAACTGCAATGAGGACCATATTAAGGTCCTATTTGCGAGACAGAGTTCCCTCCTCCACTTCCTCTCCCCAGCCCCAGGTTTCCTGCTGGGAGTTGGTAATCTCTCCATGATCTAACCAGCAGAAACAAATGGACGAGTAGGCTGGAGGAGGCCAGAGGGAGTCAGGGAAATGGACAAGAGGAAGCACAGGGGATATTAGTCTCTATGGAGCACAGTGGAGATCTCTCGTGTAAAGACCAGCATGAGATCCAGCTACACCCAGCATGGAGCCACTAGCACGTCGTCCCTCACAACACTTTGCTGAACGTCCTGGGGTCAACCACTGATGATACATACAGTGCCTTGCGAAAGTATTCGGCCCCCTTGAACTTTGCGACCTTTTGCCACATTTCAGGCTTCAAACATAAAGATATAAAACTGTATTTTTTTGTGAAGAATCAACAACAAGTGGGACACAATCATGAAGTGGAACGACATTTATTGGATATTTCAAACTTTTTTAACAAATCAAAAACTGAAAAAAATACAGCTGTAAGTCGCTTGGGGTATGTCTCAGTTTTGCACATCGAGAGACTGAACTTTTTTCCCATTCCTCCTTGCAAAACAGCTCGAACTCAGTGAGGTTGGATGGAGAGCATTTGTGAACAGCAGTTTTCAGTTCTTTCCACAGATTCTCGATTGGATTCAGGTCTGGACTTTGACTTGGCCATTCTAACACCTGGATATGTTTATTTTTGAACCATTCCATTGTAGATTTTGCTTTATGTTTTGGATCATTGTCTTGTTGGAAGACAAATCTCTGTCCCAGTCTCAGGTCTTTTGCAGACTCCATCAGGGTTTCTTCCAGAATGGTCCTGTATTTGGCTCCATCCATCTTCCCATCAATTTTAACCATCTTCCCAGTCCCTGATGAAAAAAAGCAGGCCCAAACCATGATGCTGCCACCACCATGTTTGACAGGGGGATGATGTGGTCAGGGTGATGAGCTGTGTTGCTTTTACGCCAAACATAACGTTTTGCATTGTTGCCAAAAAGTTCAATTTTGGTTTCATCTGACCAGAGCAACTTCTTCCACATGTTTGGTGTGTCTCCCAGGTGGCTTGTGGCAAACTTTAAACAACACTTTTTATGGATATCTTTAAGAAATGGCTCTCTTCTTGCCACTCTTCCATAAAGGCCAGATTTGTGCAATATACGACTGATTGTTGTCCTATGAGTCTCCCACCTCAGCTGTAGATCTCTGCAGTTCATCCAGAGTGATCATGGGCCTCTTGGCTGCATCAGTCTTCTCCTTGTATGAGCTGAAAGTTTAGAGGGACGGCCAGGTCTTGGTAGATTTGCAGTGGTCTGATACTCCTTCCATTTCAATATTATCGCTTGCACAGTGCTCCTTGGGATGTTTAAAGCTTGGGAAATCTTTTTGTATCCAAATCCGGCTTTAAACTTCTTCACAACAGTATCTCGGACCTGCCTGGTGTGTTCCTTGTTCTTCATGATGCTCTCTGCGCTTTTAACGGACCTCTGAGACTATCACAGTGCAGGTGCATTTATACGGAGACTTGATTACACACAGCAAGAGGGGGAATAGAAAGATGAGGACGAGGAAGTGGAAGAGGATGAATAGAAAGAGGATGAAAATGATGAAGAGGAAGAGGAGGAATAAGAAGAGGATTTCTAGGAAGATGAGGAAGAGGATGACTAGGAAGAGGATGAATAGGAAGTGGAAGGTGAGGATGATGAGGAAGAGTAGGAAGATGAAGAGGAGGACGATAAAGAGGAGGAAGACGATGAATAAGAAGAGAATGAATAGGAAGAGGAAGATGAGGAAGAGGATGAATAGGAAGATGAGGAAGAGGAAGAATAGGAAGAGGAAGAATAGGAAGAGGATGAATAGGAAGAGGAAGAGTATGAATAGGAAGATGAGGAAGAGGATGATGAGGAAGAGGAGGAAGAGGATAAATAGGAAGATGAGGAAGAGGAAGATGAGGAAGAGGATGAAGAGGAGGAATAGGAAGATGAGGAAGAGGATGTAGAGGATTAATAGTGAGAGGATGGAGGGGAAGAGGAAGAGGAGGAATATGATGAGGATGAATAGGAAGATGAGGAAGAGGAAGATGAGGAGGAAGAGTATGAATAGGAAGATGGGGAAGAGGAAGATGAGGAAGAGGAAGCGGATGAATAGGAAGAGGAGGAAGAGGGTGAATAGGAAGATGAGGAAGAGGAAGATGAGGAAGAGGATGAAGAGGAGGAATAGGGAGAGGATGGATTGGAAGAGGAGGAAGAGGAGGAATAGTAGTAATGGCAAAGAAATTCCCGAAGAGGACAACGTTGACTAAACCTGGAGGAACCAGTGGTTGGCTCTCCTAACGCCAGGCTGCCAACAAAAGGATTTACACACCAGACAAGAACAGCCCACAGACTAGCAGTGTGATCAGATGGACTGGGTTTATAGGCTCCTATCACTTCACAGTTATCAGTGTCGGGAGTTTAATAGCACTGAATCCCCCCTTTACCTGCCTATAATACTGAATCCCCCCTTTACCTGCCTATAATACTGAATGACCCCTTTACCTGCCTATAACACTGAATGACTCCTTTACCTGCCTATAACACTGAAGCCCCCTTTACCTGCCTATAATACTGAATCCCCCTTTACCTGCCTATAATACTGAATCCCCCCTTTACCTGCCTATAATACTGAATGACCCCTTTACCTGCCTATAACACTGAATCCCCCTTTACCTGCCTATAACACTGAATGACTCCTTTACCTGCCTATAACACTGAATGACTCCTTTACCTGCCTATAATACTGAATGACCCCTTTACCTGCCTATAACACTGAATGACTCCTTTACCTGCCTATAATACTGAAGCCCCCCTTTACCTGCCTATAACACTGAATCCCCCCTTTACCTGCCTATAACACTGAATGACTCCTTTACCTGCCTATAACACTGAATCCCCCCTTTACCTGCCTATAACACTGAATCCCCCCTTTACCTGCCTATAACACTGAAGCCCCCCTTTACATGCCTATAACACTGAATCCCCCTTTACCTGCCTATAATACTGAATGACTCCTTTACCTGCCTATAATACTGAATCCCCCCTTTACATGCCTATAATACTGAATCCCCCTTTACCTGCCTATAATACTGAATCCCCCCTTTACCTGCCTATAATACTGAATGACTCCTTTACCTGCCTATAACACTGAAGCCCCCCTTTACATGCCTATAACACTGAATCCCCCTTTACCTGCCTATAATACTGAATTCCCCCTTTACCTGCCTATAATACTGAATGCACACAATTTAAAAGTCTTGACATACTACCGGATAAAACACTCGAATAAAGAAGAATAAAAGTTTGGAGAGTCATCTGACCTAAACAAATGTTGGGGCTCAGTCACGATGTCTTCAGATGTCATCACCTGTCACTCCCTTCACAACACACCGCTTGTAGCAGGACTCGTATGTCATGGCCAGAGCAGAGAGTTCCACTGTTGACTGAGAAATTGGATAGCTTGATAGTCCACGAGTCCAGTGAGTATTCTTATTTTTTGGCCATAAAGCAAAAAAAAAACACAAAAAAAAAACTGTTAACCCGCTGAATAAATCTAGGAAATTGAGCTTTTCCTTTCAAATGTTTATTTTTCAACATAGCTATATCCTAAGGAAAATATCTAAAAAAAAAAAACATTACGGCTTCTGGAAAAAAAGGAACCTTCTCAATAGACGAGCGAGAAAACAGATCCGTTGGATCGTGAGACAGTGAGGAAGGGTCATGTTTTGCTGATACAGGATGCCATTCCTGTCACTGTTAAAGAGCATCTTCCAAAGAGGTCTCACTTCCTGAAGCACTTCTGCCAGGCCAGATTCCCATTTCATAATGTGTCGTGTAGCGATGGAAAGTTTGAGAGGGTGACATGGGCTAAGTCCTGCTGAATGGGCCTCGAGATAGTGTAAGGAAGGGCTGGGCCCTATCTCAACAAAACAGACGACCCCTGACCTCTAAAGTGTGAAGCAGGGATGTGAACATAAGGTAGGCCTCTGTGAATGACCTCACCGTACTCTGGCAACATGGGCCTGGCTGGGACACACTGAAATAGCATGAAATCACAATAAACACGACAACCAAAACATGCACGTGGAAGGCAGAAAGGATGGATGGGATGATGGCTGGATGATGACACTATGCACCAGTGGCAGGATGGGGTGGCGGCTTCGGGAAGTCGAAAGGAGGTGGAGTGCGTTTGTTCATACATAACAACTGGTGTGCTGCTTCAAGTGTGAAGGAAATCTTGTGCGTTTGTTCACCTGATATAGAACACCTCATGGTGAGCTGCAGACCCTTTTATCTACCAAGAGAGTTCTCATCCATAATGGTCACGACTGTCTTCATCCCTCCATAAGCCAACACCACTCTGGCACTCAACTAACTGTATGGGGTCATAAACAAACAACCTCCCACCTGGACAAGAGGGGAAATAACTATGTGTGAATTCTGTTCATAGATTACAGTTCAGCGTTCAACACGATAGTCCCCTCTAAGCTCATCACCAAGCTATGGCCCCTGGGACTGGACCTCTGCCTACATCTACCTCAAATACCTTTAATACCCTGTACATTGATCTGGTACTGGTACTCCCTGTATGCAACTCTACAATGATCTGGTACTGCTACTCCCTGTATGTAACTCTACAATGATCTGGTACTGCTACTCCCTGTATGTAACTCTACAATGATCTGGTACTGCTACTCCCTGTATGTAACTCTACAATGATCTGGTACTGCTACTCCCTGAATATAGCAGCATATGTTACCATTTTATTTTTAAACTGCATCATTGGGAAGGGCTCGTAAGCAAGCGTTTCAGGGAAAAGTCTACACCTGTTGTATTCGGCGCATGTCACAAATATAATTTTATTTCATTTTATGTTGATAGATTACATTAAGTTGATAGCAATTATCCAACATGGTACACTATAATGGAAACTATCAAGATCTTATCAACATTGACAGATTGTTTACCGTCAGCAATAAATTATATCCATCCTTACCTCACTGACTACTCGGGACAGTTATTCTGTAGCAGACTAGTCAAATGGTGTTCTATTCTGTCTGTGTCACGGTTTTCTTCTATCTCCTCCTCTGACGACGAGGTGTAGCAAGGATCGGACCAAAATGCAGCGTAGTAATTTTCATACATGTTTAATAACGAATAAACACAAACAATACAAAACCAAGAAACGAAAACCGAAACAGCCTAGACTGGCGCAGACTGGCGCAGACTAACACAGAGACAGGAACAATCACCCACGAAACACTCAAAGAATATGGCTGCCTAAATATGGTTCCCAATCAGAGACAACAATAAACACCTGCCTCTGATTGAGAACCACTTCAGGCAACCATAGACTTTTCTAGATAACCCTACTAATACACCATCCTGATACCTACAAAACCCCAAGACAAAACACACCCCATAATAAACCCATGTCACACACTGGCCTGACCAAAATAATAAAGAAAACACAAAATAATAAGACCAGGGCGTGACAGTCTGGTAATCTCTAAACCCTGCTCAAGAACAGAGGACTATATAAGGAATATCAAATCAAATTTGATTTGTCACATGCGCTGAATACAACAGGTGGAGACCTTACAGTGAAATGCTTACTTACAATCTCCTTAACCAACAACGCAGTTCAAGAAAAATAGTTAAGAAAATATTTAATAAATAAACTTAAGTAAAAAATAAACAATAAATAAGTAACACAATAAAATAACAATAACGAGGCTATATACAGGGGGTACCGGTTAGTCGAGGTAATTGAGGTAATATGTACAAATAGGTATGGGTAAAATGATTATGTATAGATAATAAACAGCGAGTAGCAGCAATGTAAAAACAAGGGCGGGGGGGTAATGTAAATAGTCCGGGTGGCCATTCATGAATTGTTCAGCAGTCTTATGGCTTGGGGGTAGAAGCTGTTAAGGAGCCTTTTGGACCTGGACTTGAATCCGGTACCGCTAGGACGCCATGCGGGACACACTAATGGTATCTGAGCCTGGTTCTGGTGCCAGGTCAGAAGGCCAGAGGTGACTCACCTGGAAGTCCTCCTGGGGGAACTGCAGCATGTCCCGGAGGACATCACTGAGAATCTGGGTCTTCCTCTGGACAAGAACAGTCTCATAGTCCAGGGGTTCGATAACTTTGGGCTTCACCTGGGGAACACATAGACACAACATGCTGTTAATATACAGGTATTTACACAGACAACATGCTGTTTTCAAAGCCGACCAGAGGAGTGCTTTGAAAAGGTGGATATCTCTTTTAGGGAGGACTTTCTCAACTCTAACACACAACATAAAGTTGGCTGAGTCTCACTGTGGACTTCAAAGGGAGAGCTAAGAAGTGAACTTGGGCCCTGGTCAAAAGTAATACACTTTGGGGCGCAGTCAGTATTGTAAGTTGAGCTCAGAGAATCTGTAGCTGCTGGGGCCCTTCTCACACATGCTATCTGTTAGTGACAACCCTATGAGGGCTGCAGCCTGCAGCCGCCCACAGAGAACACATCCGCCTTTACTAGCTCCCTGATGGAAGGCAGGATCATTATGACATCACTCTCTGACAGCTAACACACAGCTCTGATGGAAGGCAGGATCATTATGACATCATGTCACTCTCTGACAGCTAACACACAGCTCTGATGGAAGGCAGGATCATTATGACATCATGTCACTCTCTGACAACTAACACACAGCTCTGATGGAAGGCAGAAACATTATGACATCACTCTCTGACAGCAAACACACATCTCTGATGGAAGGCAGAAACATTATGACATCATGTCACTCTCTGACAGCTAACACACATCTCTGATGGAAGGCAGAAACATTATGACATCATGTCACTCTCTGACAGCTAACACACAGCTCTGATGGAAGGCAGAAACATTATGACATCACTCTCTGACAGCTAACACACATCTCTGATGGAAGGCAGAAACATTATGACATCATGTCACTCTCTGACAGCTAACACACAGCTCTGATGGAAGGCAGAAACATTATGACATCATGTCACTCTCTGACAGCTAACACACAGCTCTGATGGAAGGCAGAAACATTATGACATCACTCTCTTGACAGCTAACACACAGCTCTGATGGAAGGCAGAAACATTATGAAATCCCTCTCTGACAGCTAACACACAGCTCTGATGGAAGGCAGAAACATTATGACATCACTCTCTGACAGCTAACACACAGCTCTGATGGAAGGCAGAAACATTATGACATCACTCTCTGACAGCTAACACACAGCTCTGATGGAAGGCAGGATCATTATGACATCACTCTCTTGACAGCTAACACACAGCTCTGATGGAAGGCAGGATCATTATGACATCACTCTCTGACAGCTAACACACAGCTCTGATGGAAGGCAGGATCATTATGACATCATGTCACTCTCTGACAGCTAACACACAGCTCTGATGGAAGGCAGAAACATTATGAAATCACTCTCTGATAGCTAACACACAGCTCTGATGGAAGGCAGGATCATTATGACATCATGTCACTCTCTGACAGCTAACACACAGCTCTGTCCCGTCACTAAGGACACGTTACAACTCAACACCATGGGTAAGAGCTACACTATTTAATGTTTAGAAAACACACATGATATCTATATATGAATGTTTGAACCTCACCGTCCAAACCATCTGGTTTTCTGATTGATATGATTACAGTTAGCTAAAAACATCGAACTGTTATGTAATCAACTTTCTGAAGAATTTTAAAAACAGAATTGTGACGCATTGTTGTTCATATCAACATCAGGCCTTAAGCAGATAAGAATGTAGATTTCATTCCAGAGGGAATCAACTGTAGCTTTTGCGTCTCACGTAATGTCTTCTGCTTGGACAAGCTGTACCACAGCAGGCAGTGGAGTTACATAAGATACCCCATTGTGCTGCTACAGACCACATCCATCACTGACGATGACAATGTCCATCGAACTATATGAATTCACTGAAACACAAGGGACTTTGCTATATGGTAATGTTGGTGGTATTATCATGGTAGTGTATACGTGTCACATCCTGACCTTAGTTCCTTTTGTATGTTTCTATTTTAGGTTGGTCAGGGCGTGAGTTGGGGTGGGCATTCAATGGTTTTGTTCTATGTTTGGTATTTCTATGTGTTTGGCCTGGTATGGTTCCAATCAGCTGTCAATCGCTGTCTCTGATTGAGAACCATACTTAGGTAGCCTGTTTTCCCACTCTTGTTTGTGGGTGGTTGTTTTCTGTTGAGTGTATGTCACCTTACAGGACTGTTTCCTGTCTTCCATTTCACTTTGTTATTTTGTTTTTGTGCGTTCAGTCAATAAATTATGACGGACACTTACCACGCTGCATATTGGTCCGAACCTTCTTACTCTTCCTCAGACAAAGAGGAGATTCGTTACAATACGATATGGCACAGTTCAGACATCCACTCATCAAGCAGTAACAAAACATAGTGGTCATAGAGGCACAGAACACTTGAGACGACTAAATCTATACATTATCAACAACTTGAGACGACTAAATCTATACATTCTCAACAGCTTGAGATGACTAAATCTATACATTCTCAACAACTTGAGATGACTAAATCTATACATTCTCAACAACTTGAGACGACTAAATCTATACATTCTCAACAACTTGAGACGACTAAATCTATACATTCTCAACAGCTTGAGACGACTAAATCTATACATTCTCAACAACTTGAGACGACTAAACCTATACATTCTCAACAGCTTGAGACGACTAAATCTATACATTCTCAACAGCTTGAGATGACTAAATCTATACATTCTCAACAACTTGAGACGACTAAATCCTATACATTCTCAACAACTTGAGACGACTAAATCTATACATTCTCAACAGCTTGAGATCTCAGAGGGAAATCTATACATTCTCAACAACTTGAGACGACTAAATCTATACATTCTCAACAGCTTGAGACGACTAAATCTATACATTCTCAACAACAGTCCACTGACAAGTGCACTAAACCTATACATTCTCAACAGCTTGAGGGACTAAATCTATACATTCTCAACAGCTTGAGATGACTAAATCTATACATTCTCAACAACTTGAGACGACTAAACCTATACATTCTCAACAACTTGAGACACTAAATCTATACATTCTCAACAGCTTGAGACGACTAAATCTATACATTCTCAACAGCTTGAGATGACTAAATCTATACATTCTCAACAACTTGAGACAACTAAACCTATACATTCTCAAACAACTTGAGAGGACTAAATCTATACATTCTCAACAGCTTGAGACGACTAAATCTATACATTCTCAACAACTTGAGACGACTAAATCTATACATTCTCAACAACTTGAGACGACTAAATCTATACATTCTCAACAGCTTGAGATGACTAAATCTATACATTCTCAACAACTTGAGACGACTAAACCTATACATTCTCAACAACTTGAGACGTGCGCTAAACCTATACATTCTCAACAACTTGAAGACACATAAATCTATACATTCTCAACAGCTTGAGACGAGCTAAATCTATACATTCTCAACAGCTCCGGTAGAGACCAGGACTTTGGGTTGATCAGCAGTACAGTTGCATCTAGTTTGATGATCTCAGAGGGAGAGTCTTGTTAATGGACCAGTTTTAAGATGTTTTGCAATACAGGCCATGAAATAACACAGTCAGCACCTTTAGTGTTGACTGGCATTATGATCCCTGTTTTTGTCCCTTTCACAGTCACAGTCCACTGGACAAGTGCACGACAGTGAGGAAAGGGTGTCTTTATCTGCTCCTAGCCTGTGAGGGCATTATCAGACATTCTTCAGAAGAGTGCTGGCTTATCCAAGCATGAATATACACACACACACACACACGCACACAGTTGTGACGCCACGCACGAGCACGCACGCACACACACACACACACACACACACACACACAGCAGACACACACACACACACACACCAGACATTTACATTGACACACCCTTTGTTTTTACACTACTGCTACCTGTTGCTGTTCATTACCTATGCATCGTCACTTTACAAATGACCTCGACTAACCTGTACCCCGCACATTGACTCGGTACCGGTGACCCCTGTATATAGCCTTGTTATTGTAATGTCATTTTTTTTTTACTTTTTTGTTTTGATTACTTTTTAAAAAACTTTAGTTTATTTATTAAATATTTTCTTAACTCTATTTCTTGAACTGCATTGTTGGTTAAGGGATTGTAGGTAAACATTTCAAGTTCAGGTCTACTCCTGTTGTATTCGGCGCATGTGACAAATAAAATGTGTTTTGATTTGCCTATTGTCAACCTGCCTCCCACTGTCCACATGATGAAATTATGTACAGCACAGCACAGTACAAACCACAGTACAGTACAGCACAGTACACCACAGTACAGCACAGCACAGTACAGCACAACACAGCACAGTACAGTACAACACAGAACAGCACAGTACAGCACAGCACAGTACACCACAGCACACCACAGTACAGCACAGCACAGTACAGTACAGCACAGTACAGTACAGCACAACACAGAACAGAACAGTACAGCACAGCACAGTAAAGCACAGTACACCACAGTACAGTACAGTACAGTACAGCACAGTACAGTACAGCACACCACAGCACACCACAGTACAGCACAGCACAGTACAGCACAGCACAGTACAGCACAGCACAGTACAGTACAGCACAACACAGAACAGCACAGTACAGCACAGCACAGTACAGTACACCACAGTGCACCACAGTACAGCACAGTACAGTACAGCACAGTACAGTACAGCACACCACAGCACACCACAGTACAGCACAGCACAGTACAGTACAGCACAGTACAGTACAGCACAACACAGAACAGCACAGTACAGCACAGCACAGTACACCACAGTACAGTACAGTACAGCACACCACAGTACAGCACAGCACAGCACACCACAGCACACCACAGTACAGCACAGCACAGCACACCACAGCACACCACAGTACAGTACAGTACAGTACAGCACACCACAGTACAGCACAGCACAGCACAGTACAGCACACCACACCACAGTACAGTACTGTATTTTCATCTCTGAGATAGTAGGTCAAGTGGTTCTTTGTAGCTCAGCTGGTAGAACATGGTGCTTGTAACACCAGGCAGTGGGTTCGATTTGCAGGACTAGCATACGTAAAATGTGCGCACGCATGACTGTAAGTTGCTGTGGATAAAAACGCCTGCTAAATGGCATATATTATAATATTACATGAGGGCAACCAGAGACTTACCACAAACCATGGGTAGTGTGGCTCGGTGACAACATGGTTAAATAGTGCATATGATTTGAAACAGAAGGGCAACTATTCCTTATTAACAACTAGTGCCTCTGGGAAGATGTAGCCTTTTGATAGAAACGGCCGTTCTACTCACCATAGAAACTGCCGTTCTACTCACCATAGAAACGGCCATTCTACTCACCATAGAAACGGCCGTTCTACTCACCATAGAAACGGCCGTTCTACTCACCATAGAAACGGTAGTTCTACTCACCATAGAAACGGCCGTTCTACTCACCATAGAAACGGCCATTCTACTCACCATATAAACGGATGTTCTACAGAACAAGGCCAGTTCAGAGGTTCTAGACTAGTCATGAAGCTGCTAGCAGAACAAGGCCATTCTAGACTAGTCATGAAGCTGCTAGCAGAACAAGGCCAGTTCAGAGGTTCCAGACTAGTCATGAAGCTGCTAGCAGAACAAGGCCATTCTAGACAAGTCATGAAGCTGCTAGCAGAACAAGGCCATTCTAAACTAGTCATGAAGCTGCTAATAAAACAAGGCCAGTTCAGAGGTTCTAGACAAGTCATGAAGCTGCTAGCAGAACAAGGCCAGTTCAGAGGTTCTAGACTAGTCATGAAGCTGCTAGCAGAACAAGACCATTCTAGACTAGTCATGAAGCTGCTAGCAGAACAAGACCATTCTAGACTAGTCATGAAGCTGCTAATAGAACAAGGCCAGTTCAGAGGTTCCAGACTAGTCATGAAGCTGCTAGCAGAACAAGGCCAGCTTAGAGGTTCCAGACTAGCCATGAAGCTTCTAGCAGAACAAGGCCAGTTCAGAGGTTCTTGACTAGTCATGAAGCTGCTAGCAGAACAAGACCATTCTAGACTAGTCATGAAGCTGCGAGCAGAACAAGGCCATTCTAGACTAGTCATGAAGCTGCTAATAGAACAAGGCCAGTTCAGAGGTTCCAGACTAGTCATGAAGCTGCTAGCAGAACAAGACCAGCTTAGAGGTTCCAGACTAGCCATGAAGCTGCTAGCAGAACAAGGCCAGTTCAGAGGTTCTAGACTAGTCATGAAGCTGCTAACAGAACAAGGCCAGTTCAGAGGTTCTAGACTAGTCATGAAGCTGCTAACAGAACAAGGCCAGTTCAGAGGTTCTAGACTAGTCATGAAGCTGCTAGCAGAACAAGGCCATTCTACACTAGTCATGAAGCTGCTAACAGAACAAGGCCAGGTCAGAGGTTCCAAACTAGTCATGAAGCTGCTAGCAGAACAAGGCCCGTTCAGAGGTTCTAGACCAGTCATGAAGCTGCTAGCAGAACAGGGCCAGTTCAGAGGTTCCAGACTCGTCATGAAGCTGCTAACAGAACAAGGCCAGTTCAGAGGTCTAGACTAGTCATGAAGCTGCTAACAGAACAAGGCCAGTTCAGAGGTCTAGACTAGTCATGAAGCTGCTAGCAGAACAAGGCCAGTTCAGAGGTTCCAGACTAGTCATGAAGCTGCTCTGACAAGGCCACAAGAGTTCCAGACGCCTGACATCACAACAGTTATGCTACAACACACCAAACAAGGAATATTGAGTGCTACAGATATTTGACTGTAAACAATATCGTCAAGCACTGCTGAAATGTGATGAAGTAGCACAACCATTTCAGCTACCACTTAAAGTTTCCAACCCAAAACATGTGGTAAAGAAATTCAGCCAACTACTAAAGTCACTTTTAGTGTCTCAGCTGAAACCATTGCTAGGTTATCCCCTCATTCCGTAACTTACCACCACCTGCGGTACTGCCTCCACCTCGGCTCCAGCCAAACTCTTGTACTGCTGGGGAGAGTCAATCACCAGCTCCTTCTTAGGGGCTTTGTTAGCCCTTCCTTGCATTGTCAACAGCTGTGGACACAAATGTCCTCACTAGATCCCAAAGAGCAGCAACAGGTAGCCAGCATGTCCAGCGGAGGGTAAAGGTAGGGAAGTTCTCCTGCGCCCCTATAGCTCTCTCTCTCAGACCACTCTGTGTCTGAATTTCTGAGCCTCCCAGTCCTAGACTCACACCCAGGCTACGGAGAGAGACGGCCCCTCCCACACTCAGCTGCCTGCCTTCCTGGGGGAGTTACAGCCTTCGCACACAAACACAGACAGACAGACAGACAGACAGACACAGACACACACACACACACACACACACACACACACACACACACACACACACACACACACACACACACACACACACACACACACACACACACACACACACACACACACACCTCTTCCTTCTCCTCCACCTACAGTCATCTGACCCCTCAGCTTCCAACCTGGACTTTAATGACACGGACTGGCAACGCCAGACAAAGATGACACCTTCCATTCCACTGGTCTTCTAGTTCAAGGGACTGTCCAGTCCAACAGCTGTAAATAGAACTGCTTCCCATTTCAGCATGGAGAATAACATAGAGAAGTAAGACTATAATAGAAAGGGAGACTAGAATAGTGTACTTCCATCGACATACATTGTCATTTATTCAAGGAATTTGACAAACATCTAGAGAATTCCTATCTGTGATGGAACACACTTATACATCAGCAGAACTGATGAGAAGTGGTTTTCCCCATGTCAACATCAGTTATCAACTAGAATCAACTCCCCAGATTGAGTTTGTAGCCATTTTTCACACATCCTGACCCACATAATCTGCCATTTTAACACCAAATCCTGACCCACATAATCTGCCATTTTAACACCAAATCCTGACCCACATAATCTGCCATTTTAACACCAAATCCTGACCCACATAATCTGCCATTTTAACACCAAATCCTGACCCACATAATCTGCCATTTTAACACCAAATCCTGACCCACATAATCTGCCATCTAAACACCAAACTCTTTTCTCCTGATTGAAACTCAGTTTGAAACTGATTGAAACTCAGTTTGAAACTGATTGAAACTCAGTGAGAAACTGACTGAAACTCAGTTTGAAACTGATTGAAACTCAGTTTGAAACTGATTGAAACTCAGTTAGAAACTGATTGAAACTCAGTTTGAAACTGATTGAAACTCAGTTTGAAACTGATTGAAACTCAGTTAGAAACTGATTGAAACTCATTTAGAAACTGATTGAAACTCAGTTAGAAACTGATTGAAACTCAGTTAGAAACTGATTGAAACTCATTTAGAAACTGATTGAAACTCAGAAACTATTGAAACTCAGTTTGAAACTTTGAAACTCAGTTAGAAACTGATTGAAACTCAGTTAGAAACTGATTGAAACTCAGTTAGAAACTGATTGAAACTCAGTTAGAAACTGATTGAAACTCAGTTAGAAACTGATTGAAACTCAGTTAGAAACTGATTGAAACTCAGAAACTGATTGAAACTCAGTTAGAAACTGATTGAAACTCAGTTTGAAACTGATTGAAACTCAGTTAGAAACTGATTGAAACTCAGTTAGAAACTGATTGAAACTCAGTTAGAAACTGATTGAAACTCAGAAACTGATTGAAACTCAGTTAGAAACTGATTGAAACTCAGTTAGAAACTGATTGAAACTCAGAAACTGATTGAAACTCAGTTAGAAACTGATTGAAACTCAGTTTGAAACGGATTAAAACTCAGTCTGAAAGTGAAGACGCACACCTTATGAAAATCTCCAGATATACAGTATGATTGCATCTATAGAGTCAACAAGGTCAACAGTTCAATTTGTATCTATCTGTCCACTGTATGTAGCTCTGAGCTGTAGATCTTTATGTGTTCTTTCTGCTTCCTGGTGGTCATGGGGTCTCACCGGGGCCCCAGAGAGAGATTAGGCTTGTCTTCTGTCTGCAAAAGCCTCTGGTTGTTAATCATCCATCTACCAGAGGGGCATTTCAAGTGCTAACCCACCTCCAAGTAGGTTCGACCCTCCAGATTCCTCAATTGGCCACAGCAGGGAGGATGTTACCTTTTCACACTTGTGTCTGAGCTCAACGCAAGGGGGCAGGACCTCGGTGAGGACTACAGCTGTTCCCCTACCACTGCCCCTCTGCCCGAACACTCAAACTCCGCCCCCCTGTCCCCACACTTAACCCCCGTCCCCCTGCAACCCACTGGCCTCTGTACACAGAACCCCCGTCCCCAAGGCATAACCCCCCGTCTCCCACTAGACCACTCACATGCTGGAACCCCAGGCCCTGAAATACACAACCTTCCTCCAGCTTCACCCCCCCCCCCCCCTCCCAGGTTGGCGACACGGAGACTCAGAGAGAAGGGGACTGGGGAACATCACAGTGGAATGAGTTACATGTCTGTCTCTTCCTGAGGGAAAACAGTGGCAGCTCTCTCTAGGTTTCACAGAGCAGCGATGAGTCATCTGAGTTCCTGTCTCTGGTGAACAATGTCTGCAATGTGCCTTTGGTGCGAGACTGTCATCACTCGTACGACTAACAAACCGATGAATGACAAGTCTTTATAGGCCAACATTAAGGCTGTACATTGTTCATTATGTTATACAGTATGTATAAGATCTACCCGTTTGCTGATGTAATGCAAGGTCCATCCCACCACATATTAGTGACAAAAGTCTTGTTTGGATGTTGACTCTCGTAGCAAACAACTAACTCGCGACCAAGTACAGTAATCTAGCTACTCCTCCTGCACGCCACAACTCCATGAGGAATGTCACCAGACATGCTTTCAAACACCCACTTGTTTACTGTGTCACGGTCTCAGAGGAATCCAAATTAATTACTGTGCTGTTTATATCGATTGTGACATTTACAAATTAGCATGATGTCAACAATTCTTGAACAGCAATGACACAGTCATTGAGACGAGCACAGCACCCAGGACACAGTCATTGAGACGAGCACAGCACCCAGGACACAGTCATTGAGACGAGCACAGCACCCAGGACACAGTCATTGAGACGAGCACAGCACCCAGGACATAGTCATTGAGATGAGCACAGCACCCAGGACACAGTCATTGAGACGAGCACAGCACCAGGACACAGTCATTGAGACGAGCACAGCACCCAGGACACAGTGAATCAAGACAAGACAAAACAAGACATCTGCTCTAATCCCTAACCGGGTAGTTATATATATATATACCAGTCAAAAGATTGGACACACCTACTATTCAATGGTTTTGATTGATTTTGTACTACCAGTCAAATAATTGTGACACATCAAAACTACTCATTCAATGGTTTTGATTATTTTATTTTGAGAATATTTTCCATGTAGAACATTGTAGAATAATAGTGAAGACAAACTCAAAACTATAGGAAATAACACATATCCGGAGTCATGTAGTGACAAAAACCACCCCCCCCCTTAATGACTTAAACAAAAGTGGCTGTTTTTCAGAAGGTAATTCATCGCTCTGGATAAGAGCGTCTGCTAAATGACTTAAATGTAAATGTAATGTAAATGTAGAACCATGTAGAACCATGTAGAACCATATAGAACCATATAGAACCATGTAGAACCAGGCAACTGTTCCATAGTAAATTCTTATTATATTCTTATTATTATCATACTAGGCTATACTATTCCCTAATAAATTATTGCTACAGTATACCTGGTCTTTGTCATAACATTATCAAGGTGCAGAGTAAGTAACAAATATGGCTGTTTTTCAATTTGCATCCATAAGGTTTAGCTGTGTCTTGAAGATACTGAATATGATTGATAGTGTGATGATGCACAAAATCAGAGAAAGGGACAGAATTCTGCTTCAGTATTCTTTGTGTTTCATCGTTACTTCTTCCCTTCATTGCCATCCAGAGTTGCTTCCTCTGTTTAAATGATCTATATCAGCCCTAGACTTTTATTGAGTTTCATTCTGCATCATCACTGAATCACCGTGTTATCTATTTTGGTAAATATGAGGAAAATTGACATTGTAGGGCCTATCACACTGCATCTGGAACTAGAGGACAGTTATCAAATTGTGCAATGATTAGCAGTCTTTTCATTGTGACTTTTCCTCAGCTCAGTATATCGATGATAAGGTTAGCACATAGTAAAACACCCTCAACTAATCACTCTCTTTAGACTGCTATGTCAGATCAGTCCACATCTACACCACTGCTATGTCAGGTCAGTCCACATCTACACCACTGTCAGGTCAGTCCACATCTATGCTATGTCAGGTCAGTCCACATCTACACCACTGCTATGTCAGGTCAGTCCACATCTACACCACTGCTATGTCAGGTCAGTCCACATCTACACCACTGCTGTGTCAGGTCAGTCCACATCTACACCACTGCTATGTCAGGTCAGTCCACATCTACACCACTGCTATGTCAGGTCAGTCCACATCTACACCACTGCTATGTCAGGTCAGTCCACATCTACACCACTGCTATGTCAGAAGGGTTTTTTCTGGATCAAAAGGGGGCTAAGGTGGTGGGTGTGGCAAAGGGTGTGGCAGGGGGCGTGGCAATGGGCACAGTCAGCATGGCAGAATTCTGTAGAACATTTTAGAGGCCCCATATTGGTGTTTTTTTTTACAAAGTGAAAAATGTTTGCAATTTAACGTTAATTTCCTGCAATTCTACACATTGAGTCATAGAGCTGAGAGAACATTTTGGAGTTTTAAATCTAATTTCCAAGGATTCTACATATTCTGCCAAGTAGCTGAGAGAAAATGTTGCAGTTTTAAAGATAATTTCCTGCAATTCTATGCATTTTGCCATGGCTAATGCTATGTTATTTAACATTTAACATAACAACTATATCAATATTGTTCAATTAATTGTTTTTAGAATTTTCAATTTTCCGTACTGTTTAGCTTTTATTATGGTGATGGTTTGTTCTCAAAGATTATATTATAAAAAAAATATATAGGTCAATTTTCCTTTCTACAGCATGCCCATGATATATTCGCCAAGGTTGAATATTATGGAATATAATGTAATGTAACTCTATCAGAAAATGTTAGAGTTCCAAACAGCAGGACAATGATGTGTACAATGTAGCTGTCAGAGTCAAACAAAGCCCCTGTTGCCAGGGAAGGTGTTGGTGCAGGAGCATAGCTAGATAATGTTCTCCTGTCCCAGTCAGAGTGTCAGAGTGTGAGAGAGATGGCCACGGAAAACGCCTTAATGTTATCAGCATGTCTGGAAACACTCCCTCCTAGGCAACTTCACAATGGCCGGAGACGACACACATACTGTAGGTAGGAAGTAATCCTAACAACAAAAACAAAACAATTCCCGCTTTAGCTAGACAGCTAGGGAGCTAAGTCTGTTGTTGTTTCGCTGTGCTTAGGTCCAGAATGTAAAAAGAGATGTGGGATTTTTATTTATTTTATTTAACCTTTATTTAACTAGGCAAGTCAGTTAAGAACAAATTGTTATTTACAATGACGGCCTACCAAAAGGCAAAAGGCCTCCTGCGGGGGCTGGGATTCAAAATAAAATGTAGAACAAAACACACATCACGATAAGAGAGACACCACAACACTACATCAAGAGAGACCTAAGACAACAACATAACATGGCAGCAACACATGACAACACAGCATGGTAGAAACACAACATGACAAATACATGGTAGCAACACAACACGACAACAATAAGGTAGCAACACAGCATGGCAGCAGCACAACATGGTAGCAGCGCAAAACATGGTACAAACATTATTGGGCACAGACAACAGCACAAAGGGCAAAAAGGTAGAGTGAACAATGCATAACGCGAAGCAGCTACAAGTGTCAGTAAGAGTGTCCATGATTGAGTCTTAGAATGAAGAGATGGAGATACAACTGTCCAGTTTGAGTGTTTGTTGCAGCTCGCTGGTGAACAAAATCCAATACAGTTAAATAATCACTATCTTTTTTGGGCCAATATAAAATCGATATTTGATTACAAGTATCAATTTGTTTCTACTATAGGTAACTAACAATCAGCCAACAGCATACCACCCTGTATCCCACTGTGGGCTTGCCACTAAGCATGGTCGGTCCTGGTTGGTCCCTGGATGGGAGACCAGATGCTCCTTGAAGTGGTGTTGGAGGGTCAGTAGGAGGCACTCTTTCCTCTGGTCTAAAAATATATATATCCCAATGCCCCAGGGCAGTGATTGGGGACATTTTTTTTACTCAACTTTTTCACTCCGGACGTTTTATCGACAGCAGAGTCTCACAACTCAATCGCTTGTTGAAAACTGTTTTCTAACACTCCCAAAAGATAGAATTTGCAGATAATTGTCCCTCTTTCTGGGACTCACCCACAAACAGGACCAAGCCTGGCCTGCTGAGGAGTGACGGACTCCATCCTAGCTAGAGGGGTGCTCTCATCTGATCTACGAACATACACAGGACTTCAACTCCCCTAGCTCCACAATGAAATAGGGTGCAGGCCAGGCAGCAGGCTGTTAGCCAGCCTGCCAGCTTAGTGGGGTCTGCCACTAGCACAGTCAGTGTAGTTAGCTCAGCTATCCCCATTGAGACCGTGTCTGTGCCTCTAGGTTGGGCAAAACTAAACATGGAGGTGTTCACCTTAGCAATCTCACTAGAATAAAGATCTCCATTCCTGCCATTATTGAAAGAGAATTGTGATATTGGCGTCACATCTCAAAATAGCCTCAGGCTCATTAGCATACTTAATGTTAGATCCCTCACTTCCAAGGCAGTTATAGTCAATGAACTAATCACTGATCATAATCTTGATGTGATTGGTCTGACTGAAACATGGCTTAAGCCTGATTAATTTACTGTGTTAAATGAGGCCTCACCTCCTGGTTACACTTGTGACCATATCCCACATGCATCCCGCAAAGGTGGAGGTGTTGCTAACATTTACGATAGCAAATTTCAATTTACAACCCCCCCCCCCCCGACGTTTTCGTCTTTTGAGCTTCTAGTCATGAACTCTATGCAGCCTAATCACTTTTTATAGCTACTGTTTACAGTCCTCCTGGGCCATATGCAGCGTTCCTCACTGAGTTCCCTGAAGTCATATCGGACCGGGTTGGATGCGCGCTGTGTTAAGAAGCAGTGCGGCTTGTTTGGGTTGTGTATCGGAGGACGCATGACTTTCAACCTTCGTTTCTCCCGAGCACGGGAGTTGTAGCGATGAGAGAAGATAGCTACTAAACAATTGGATACCATGAAATTTGGGAGAAAAAGGGGTAAAATTCAAAACAAACAAAAAAATTAAGTCCACAGACCCACTCCAAAAGGCTTTCGGAGACATCATCAAATAAGTGGGTTTTGTCCAACATGTCTCTGGACCTACTCACTGCCACAGTCATACTCTGGACATAGTTTTGTCCCATGGAATAAATGTTTTGGATCTTATTGTTTTTCCTCATAATCCTGGACTATAATCCTAGACTATCAGACCATCATTTTATTACGTTTGCAATCGCAACAAATAATCTGCTCAGACCCCAATCGAGGAGCATCAAAAGTCGAGCTATAAATTCTCAGACAACCCAAAGACTAGTTGATGCCCTTCCAGAGTACCTCTGCCGACCCAAGGACGTCAGAGGACAAAAATCAGTTAACCACCTAACTGAGGAACTCAATTTAACCTTGCGCAATACCCTAGATGCAGTTGCACCCCTAAAAACTAAAAACATGTGTCATAAGAAACTAGCCCTCTGGTATACAGAAAATACCCAAGCTCTGAAACAACCTTCCAGAAAATTGGAATGGAAATGGTGCCACACCAAACTGGAAGTCTTCCGATGAGCTTGGAAAGACTTACCGCGCAGTATCGAAGAGCCCTTACTGCTGCTCGATCATCCTATTTTTCCAACTTAATTGAGGAAAATAAGAACAATCCTAAATTTATTTTTGATTCTGTCGCAAAGCTAACTTAATAAAAGCAGCATTCCCCAAGAGAGGATGGCTTTCACTTCAGCAGCAATAAATTCATGAGCTTCTTCGAGGAAAAGATTATGATCATTAGAAAGCAAATTACGGACTCCTCTTTACTGCGTATTCCTCCAAAGCTCAGTTGTCCTGAGTCTGCACAACTCTGTCAGAACCTAGGATCAAAGGAGACGCTCAAGTGTTTTAGTACTATATCTCGACACAATTATGAAAATAATCATGGCCTCTAAACCTTCAAGCTGCATACTGGACCCGATTCCAACTAAACTATTGAAAGAGCTGCTTCCTGTGCTTGGCCCTCCTATGTTGAACATAATAAACGGCTCTCTATCCACCGGATGTGTACCAAACTCACTAAAAGTGGCAGTAATAAAGCCTTTCTTGACAAAGCCAAACCTTGACCCAGAAAATATAAAAAACTATCGGCCTATATCGAATCTTCCATTCCTCTCAATGTTTTTTGAAAAAGCTGTTGCGCAGCAACTCACTGCCTTCCTGAAGACAAACAATGTATACGAAATGCTTCAGTCTGGTTATAGACCCCATCATAGCATTGAGACTGCACTTGTGAAGGTGGTAAATTACCTTTTGATGGCATCAGATCGAGGCTCTGCATCTGTCCTCGTGCTGCTCGACCTTAGTGCTGCTTTTGATACCATCGGTCACCACATTCTTTTGGAGAGGTTGGAAACCCATATTGGACTACACGGACAAGTTCTGGCCTGGTTTAGATCTTATCTGATGGAAAGATATCAGTTTGTCTCTGTGAATGGTTTGTCCTCTGACAAATCAACTGTAAATTCCGGTGTTCCTCAAGGTTCCGTTTTAGGACCACTATTGTTTTCACTATATATATACCCCTTGGGGATGTCACTCGAAAACATAATGTTAACTTTCACAACTATGCGGATGACACACAGCTGTACATTAAAATGAAACATGGTGAAGCCCCAAAATTGTTTCAGACATAAGGAAGTGGATGGCTGCAACCTTTCTACTTTTAAACTCGGACAAAACAAGATAATTGTCCAAGAAACAAAGAGATCTTCTGTTGAAAAAGTTAACCTCCAATCAGATTGTCAGATCTACATGATGTAACTGCTACTTCTCAGAGGTGTGACAATGGGGAATGCTGAATTCCTAAGAAAACACATAGCAAATTGTTGCATACAGTTGATAAGAAGAGTCCCTTCTGGGGCTGGGCTGCCCTACAACAGCACCTAAGTATATTGCTAATATCGTATTGTGAGGTCCATGGCAATTCCTAGATCAAGAGAACACCCAGTCCATGTGTATAACACTGGAAGCTGTCAGAGTTTCCACTGGTAGAACAAGATGACAGAGATGAGGTAAAGAGAGGAGAGAGACTGCAGGCTTATAAGGAAATTAGGCTTGGATAATATCATATTATAGTCTTAGGTGAAAGAAGATCTCATGTCTCCCCAGTTTAGGACCTCCTATGTATACACAGGCTGTTTATGTGGCTAATCATATAATTACATGTAGAATCCCTATTCATTTCAATAGGATCTCTTATATTATTTATATGACCTTTAACTAGGCAAGTCAGTAGAACTACCCATCCCGGATCCGGGAGAATTGTCATCAACTACACTAATTAGCATAGCACAACGGACAAAAAATCTTACTAGCAAATATTCATATTCATGAAATCACAAGTGAAATATAGTGAAACACAGCCTTTTGTTAATCATCCTGTCATCTCAGATTTTGAAATGATGCTTTATAGCCAAAGCAAGACAAGCATTTGTGTAAGTTTATCGATAGCCTAGCATAGTATTATGTCCAGCTAGCAGCAGGAAGCTTGGTCACGGAAATCAGAAACGCAATCAAATTAAATCATTCAGCATTCCCCATTGTCACACCTCTTTTTTAATTTAATTTTTTTTTACCTTTATTTTACTAGGAAAGTCAGTTAAGAACAAATTCTTATTTTCAATGACAGCCTAGGAAAAGTGTTCAGGGGCAGAACGACAGATTTTGTACCTTGTCAGCTCGGGGATTCGAACTTGCAACCTTTCGGTTACTAGTCCAACGCTCTAACCACCAGGCTACCCTGCCGCCACACCTACCTACCTTTGATGAGCTTTGGATGTTTTCACTCACGAGACTCCCAGTTAGACAGCAAATGTTGATTAGGTTCCATAAAGATTATTTTTATAGCCAAAATACCTCCTTTTGTTGTTCACATTTTGTTGAGAAATCCACCGGAAATTGCAGTCACGACAACGCCGAAAATTTTTACAAATTAGATCCATAATGTCGACAGACACATGGCAAACATTTTTTATAATCAATCCTCAAGGTGTTTTTCAAATATCTATTTGATAATATATCAACCAGGACAATTGGCTTTTCAGTAGGAGCGAGAGGAACAATGACCGCCTTTGTCTATTACTCACAAATCACTCTGAGAGCCACCACCTGACCCTTGACGCAATGTTGTCGTTCACGCTCATTTTTAAAAATAAAACCCTTACAACCACTATGTCTAATGTTTGTAGACATATTAGGGAAGCCATAGAAAAAGGAATCGGGTTGATATCCCTTTTAATGCTCAATAGGGACGCATAGGAACGCAGAGCTTTCTAAATAAGAGTCCCTTCCTGATTGGATTTTTCTCAGGCTTTCGCCTGCAATATCAGTTCTGTTATACTCACAAACAATATTTTTACAGTTTTGAAAACTTTAGCGTGTTTTCTATCCTATGCTGTCAATTATATGCATATTCTAGCATCTGGTCCTGAGAAATAGCCCGTTTACTTTGGGAACATTATTTTTCCTAGTTTCAAGAGGCTTCCAAATTCTTCTTGTTCAGGGGCAGAATAACAGATTTTTACCTTGTCAGCTAGTGATTCAATCTTGCAACCTTTCGGTTACTAGTCCAATGCTCTAACCACTAAGCTACCTGCCGCCCCATCTCTGTGGGTCTAGTCGTAAAGATTTGTCATTTAACTTATAAAATTGATGACCTTTTATTGTGTCATGATGTTTTTATCTGATTGTCAAACGATCACTTCACCTCCTTTACTAGGCATCCCGTGCACGCTCACCCTCTCGCAGCCTGTTTCAGTGGTGAATGGAGAGAGTCATCTTTTACACAAACCACCAACAAGTGTAATGACATTTGGCCATCGTCATTAGGCCTGAATTTATGCGTCCATTGCCTGCTCTCGCGTGTCTCGTCATCTCTGCCTTGGCAAAATGTCTATGTTTTCGTGGAACCACATCATATTTCTGAGTGTTGGCTATACCACCCGTTTTCAAGTCCATTTTCACATTTGTCATGCCTCTGACATGATGTAATGATAAATAGTGGCGTAATAGCCTACAGTTTTCTTGACATTTTATTTGAATTACTGTACTGTTTTTCCAGTACGAAGTACCCCCGCTATTTATTTTGCCGAGACGCCGTACCGGACCACCTTAGTAGTCTTAAACAGAGGGGACATTGGAAATAAACAGGTCGTATACCTGGTCCTAACGATATTAAGACTACACTAGATTAAAGTCAACGAGGTCACCGTCTAAAGGAGGAGAACAACAGATACATTTGGCTCGGTAATACAATTTATCCAGGAGTAATTCCCAGTGATGCTGAGCAGAATTTTGGACAACCAATCGCAGTGCTCCAATGGATAGCAACTGTTGTCCAGTCTGACAAGCTCACTTTTAAATCACATTAAAGGGCGATGCCAGTGAGGGCTAGTCAGTGAGGGCAAGCCAGTGAGGGCTAGCCAGTGAGGGCTAGTCAGTGAGGGCTAGCCAGTGAGGGCTAGCCAGTGAGGGCTAGTCAGTGAGGGCTATGGCAAAAACAAAGACTTTTCTAAATGCCCAGGAGGTTAGTGGCACCTTAATCAGGGAGGATGGGCTTGTGGTAATGTCTGGAGTGAAATTAATGAATTATGGTATCAAATATATCAAACACGTGGTTTCCATGGTTTCCAGGTGTTTGATGCCATTCCATTCACTCAGTTCCAGCCATTATTATGAGCTGTCCTCCCCTCAGCAGCCTGTGATTCCCCGAAATGCAGAGCTTGTTGGAGTATTTTCCGAATCCGAAATGATACTTTTTTTTACATTGTTTGCTATCTCAGCTGGTTAGCTAGCTCTCAGTCTCATTGATCAACAAATGTTGTTTACTAAACATGTATGTTAGCTAGCTCTCATTCTCATTGATCACCAAATGTTGTTTACTAAAAATGTATGTTAGCTCACTAGCAATGAAGTTAGATATGAATACAACTCCCATCTGCTGTCAACATCAAAAGTGGTTAAAGCTGACTGCATGCTGACAGTGAATTCAAAGCTATTCAGTGGCTGGCTAGCCTTATATACTACAAACATAATTTGACCAGGTTACCATGAAGCAATTGTAATGACCGACCACCACAACATACCCAAGAATTTCCTGATTAGCAAGGGACGGTCTGTTTAATTTCATTGTGTATTAGAATTACAGTTTGAGATCATTATGAGAGGATTGTGTGGTTGAATGGTGAATTGGCTTCCCAGGAAAAGGTTGCAACAGTAACCAAGGGGGCGGGGCTTAGTGAAGGGTCAGTTGAGTCATTGGGCATGTATTAAAGACAATTTATGGTAATTCCGGAATCTGGATTGGCTGTACAGCCTTTACTGCAGAAGTCAGGGCATTCATTCATCCTTCTTGTGCTTCGTGGAGCGGAGCTGTTGTCAAGGAAGTTGTCAAGGAAGTGAGTTTGTGTTTATACAGGACGTATCGCCCCCATTTACCGTTAGCCAATCATGTCAATACAGAGCTATACGGCAAAACCAATTGTTAGCCTTCAAGCTCCGCCAACACACCACCTGGACCAACTTGACATCCCTTCTCTCTCCCTGAAACGTTCAACGTGACATCCCTTCTCTCTCCCCTCGCTCTCTGAAACACTCCCCTTTCCCTCCCACCCCCTGAAACATTCAACTTGAAATCCCTTCTCTCTCCTCCCGCTCCTTGAAACACTTCCCTCTCCCTCCCACCCCCTGAAACATTCAACTTGAAATCCCTTCTCTCTCCCTCTCGCTCCCTGAAACACTCCCCTTTCCTCCCACCCCCTGAAACATTCAACTTGACATCCCTTCTCTCTCCCTGAAACGTTCAACTTGACGTCACTTCTCTCTCCCTGAAACGTTCAACTTGACATCCCTTCTCTCTACCTCTCGATACCTGAAAAATTGAACTTGAAGCCACCATTCTCTCGCCTTCCCGCTCCCTGAAACACTCCCCTCTCCCTCCCACACCCTGAAACATTCAACTTGACATCACTTCTCTCCCCCTGTAACGTTCAACTTGACGTCACGTCTCTCTTGCTCACTGAAACATTCAACTTGACATCATCTCTCACCCCCTGAAACTAGAGGTCAACCGATTATGATTTTTCAACGCCGATTCCGATATCGATTATTGGAGGACCAAAATAATCCGGTACCAATAAATCGGATGATTTTTTCAATTTTTATTTGTAATAATGACAATTACAACAATACTGAATGAACACTTATTTTAACTTAATATAATACATCAATAAAATCAATTTAGCCTCAAATAAATAATGAAACATGTTCAATTTGGTTTAAATAATGCAGAAACAAAGTGTTGGAGAAAAAAGTAAAAGTGCAATATGTGCCATGTAAAAAAGCTAACGTTTCAGTTCCTTGCTCAGAACATGAGAACCTATGAAAGCTGGTGGTTCCTTTTAACATGAGTCTTCAATATTAACAGCTAAGAAGTTTTAGGGTGTAGTCATTATAGGACTTATAGGACTATTTCTCTCTATACCATTTGTATTTCATTACCTTTGACTATTGGATGTTCTTATAGGCACTTTAGTATTGCCAGTGTAACAGTATAGCTTCCGTCCCTCTCCTTGCCCCTACCTGGGCTTGAACCAGGAACACATCGACAACAGCCACCCTCAAAGCATCGTTACCCATCGCTCCACAAAAGCCGCAGGCCTTGCAGAGCAAGGGGAACAACTACTCCAAGTCTCAGAGCGAGTGACGTCACCGATTTAATCGCTATTAGCGCGCACCCCGCTAACTAGCTAACCATTTCACATCGGTTACACCAGCCTAATCTCAGAAGTCGATAAGCTTGAAGTCATAAATAGCTCAATGCTTGAAGCATTGCGAAGAGCTGCGGTCAAACACACGAAACACACGAAAGTGCTGTTTGAATGAACGAAAACAAAACGTTTATTCTTTCAGTGAAATACGGAACCGTTCCATATTTTATCTAACGGGTGGCATCCCTAAGTCTAAATATTGCTGTTACATTGTACAACCTTAAATGTTATGTCATAATTATGTACAATTCTGGCAAATTAATTACGGTCTTTGTTAGGAATAAATGGTCTTCATTCACACAGTTCGCAACGAGCCAGGCAGCCCAAACTGCTGCATATACCCTGACTGCTTGCACGGAATGCAAGAGAAGTGACACAATTTCCCTAATTATAAGAAATTCATGTTAGCAGGCAATATTAACTAAATATGCAGGTTTAAAAATATATACTTGTGTATTGATTTTAAAGAAAGGCATTGATGTTGACAGTGCTAATTCATCACCCGTTTGGCAAAGTAGGCTGTGATTCAATGAGAAATTAACAGGCACCACATCGATTATATGCAACGCAAGACACGCTAGATGACCTAGTAATATCAGCCATATTGTTAACCATATGTTAACTAGTGATTATGTTAAGATTGATTGTTTTTATAAGATAAGTTTAATGCTAGCTAGCAACTTACCTTGGCTTCTTGCTGCCGTCGCGTAACAGGTAGTCAGCCTGCCATGCAGGCTCCTCGTGGAGTGCAATGTAAGGCAGGTGGTTAGAGTGTTGGACTAGTAACCGGAAGGTTGCAAAAACGAATCCACAAGGTGACAAGGAAAATCAGCCCTAATTAATCGACCATTCCGATTAATCGGTCGACCTCTACCTGAAACATTCAACTTGACATCACTTCTCTCTCCCTCTCACCCCCTGACATCACTTCTCCTTCGCCCACTAAAACAGACAACTTGACCTCACTTCTCGCTCTCTCTCTGTCTCTCTCTCTCTGTCTCTCTCTCTCTCTCTCTCTCTCTCTCTCTCTCTCTCTCTCTCTCTCTCTCTCTCTCTCTCTCTCTCTCTCTCTCTCTCTCTCTCTCTCTCTCTCTCTCTCTCTCTCTCTCTCTCTCTCTCTCTCTCTCTCTCTCTCTCTCTCTCTCTCTCTCCCTGAAACAGACAACTTGACCTCACTTCTCCCTCTCTCTCGCCCCCTGAAACTGACAACTTGACCTCACTTCTCCCTCTCTCTCGCCCCCTGAAACTGACAACTTGACCTCACTTCTCCCTCTCTCTCGCCCCCTGAAACTGACAACTTGACCTCACTTCTCCCTCTCTCTCTCTCGCTCGCCCCCTGAAACAGTCAACTTGACCTCACTTCTCTCTCCCTCTCGCCCATTGAAACAAACATTCCATTGATAACACCAGCTGGCACATTTACTTTTGTGTCATAAACCTCTAGGAGTTTTAGAGGAGGAAGGAAGCTGTGCTCTTGTCAACAGTGTGGCAAGAACATAGTCACACTGTACAACAGCTTAGCATGAGTGACATAAAGACAAAGGATTAAATACTTAAAGAGCAGAAGCCTAAGAACCTCTTTTCACTGCACTACTTGGACAACACAAACTAGGTCCAGGAGAGATAGTGTAAAGAGACGGACATAAACTCAGCAAAAAAAGAAACGTCCTCTCACTGTCATCTGCGTTTCTTTTTCAGCAAATTTAACATATGTAAATATTTGTATGAACATAAAAAGAATCAACAACTGAGACATTAACTGAACAAGTTCCACAGACATGTGACTGACAGAAATTGAATAATGTGTCCCTGGTCCCTGAACAAAGGGGGGATAAATTCAAAAGTAACAGTCAGTATCTGGTGTGGCCAGCAGCTGCATTAAGTACTGCAGTGAATATCCTCCTCATGGACCGCACCAGATTTGCCAGTTCTTGCTGTGAGATGTTACCCCACTCTTCCACCAAGGCACCTGCAAGTTCCCGGACATTTCTGGGGGGAATGGCCCTTGCCCTCACCCTCCGATCCAACAGGTCTCAGACGTGTTCAATGGGATTGAGATCCGGGATCTTTGCTGGCCATGGCAGAACATTCCTGTCTTGCAGGAAATCATGCACAGAACGAGCAGTATGGCTGGTGGCATTGTCATACTGGAGGGTCATGTCAGGATGAGCCTGCAGGAAGGGTACCACATGAGGGAGGAGGATGTCTTCCCTGTAACGCACAGCGTTAAGATTGCCTGCAATGTCTACAAGCTCAGTCCGATGATGCTGTGATACACCGCCCCAGACCATGACGGACCCTCCACCTCCAAATCGATCCTGCTCCAGAGTACATGCCTCGGTGTAACGCTCATTCTTTCAACGATAAATGCAAATCCGACCATCACCCAGGGTGAGACAAAACAGCGACTCATCAGTGAAGAGCACTTTTTGGCAGTCATGTCTGGTCCAGCGACGGTGGGTTTGTGCCCATAGGCGATGTTGTTGCCGGTGAAGTCTGTTGAGGACGTGCCTTACAACAGGCCTACAAGCACTCAGTCCAGCCCCTCTCAGCCTATTGCGGACAGTCTGAGCACTGATGGAGGGATTGTGCGTTCCTGGTGTAACTCGGGCAGTTGTTGTTGCCATCCTGTACATATCCTGCAGGTGTTCCGATCCTGTGCAGGTGTTATTACACGTGGTCTGCCAATGCAAAAACGATCAGCTGTTTGTCCTGTCTCCCTGTAGCGCTGTCTTCGGCATCTCAGAGTACAGCCATTGCAATATATTGCCCTGGCCACATCTGCAGTCCTCATGCCTCCTTGCAGCATGCCTAAGGCACGTTCACGCAGATGAGCAGGGACCCTGGGCATCGATCTTTTCGTGTTTTTCAGAGTCAGTAGAAAGACCTCTTTAGTGTCCTAAGTTTTCATAACTGTGACCTTAATTGCCTACCGTCTGTAAGCTGTTAGTGTCTTAAAACCTGTTGCGACTCTAGGGGCAGTATTTTCAGTTTTGAAAAAAAAAAAAAACGTTCCGTTTTAAACGGGATATTTTTGTCAGGACAAGATGCTAGAATATGCATATAATTGAGAGCTTTGGATAGAAAACACTCTAACGTTTCCAAAACTGTAAAGATATTGTCTGTGAGTATAACAGAACTGATGTTGCAGGCGAAAGCCTGAGAAAATCCAATCCGGAAGTGCTCCATATTTTGAAAGCTTTGCGTTCCAATGAGTCCCTATTGAGCTGTGTATGTGCTATCAACCAGCATACGCTTTATACGTATTCCCCAAGGTGTCTACAGCATTGTGACGTAGTTTTACGCATTTATGTTGAAGAATAGCCGTAGGCGGCTACATTGTGTAAGTGGTCACCTAATGTCTCCCAGGGTGACTCTCGCGTAAAATACAGAGGTAGCCATTACTGCAATCGGTCCTATTGAAAAACAAATTGTCCCGACGGATATATTATCGAATAGAAATTTGAAAAACACCTTGAGGATTGATTATAAACAACGTTTGCCATGTTTCTGTCGATATTATGGAGCTAATTTGGAATATTTGTAGCCTTTTTCGTGACTGCAATTTCCGGGCGATTTCTCAGCCAAACGTGAAGAACAAACGGAGCTATTTCACCGACAAAAATAATATTTTGGGAACAAATGATCTTTCGCTATCTACCTGGGAGTCTTGTGAGTGAAATCATCCAAAGTTCATCAAAGGTAAACGATTTAATATGAATGCTTTTCTGATGTTCGTGACAAGGTTGCCTGCTGCTAGCAAGGCATAATGCTATGCTAGGCTATCGATAAACTTACACAAATGCTTGTCTAGCTTTGGCTGTAAAGCATATTTTGAAAATCTGACAGGGTGATTAACAAAAGGCTAAGCTGTGTCTCAATATATTTCATTTGTGATTTTCATGAATAGGAGTATTTTCTAGGGATATTCATGTCCGTTGCGTTATGCTAATTAGTTTCAGGCTATTATTACGCTCCCGCATGCGGGATGGGGAGTCAGTAGAGGTTAATTAACGACCGTTCCACAGGTGCATGTTCATTAATTGTTTATGGTTCATTGAACAAGCATGGGAAACAGTGTTTAAAACCCTTTACAATGAAGAATTGTGAAGTTGTTTGGATTTTTACGAATTGTCTTTGAAAGACAGGGTCCTGAAAAAGGGCTGTTTCTTTTTTTGTTGTTGCTGAGTTTAGATGAACATGTCTCTTTAAGAGACACATCTCCCACATTGCCTCTGATACCACATACCCCCCTGTGAGTGGTAACAGTGTAAAGACAAGGATTCAGCCACAATAATTACCTTAATACCAGAAGACAGCATTGTTGCTCTGTTAGACAAATTGAAAATCACAGGCTTGTAAAATATCCACACATTAGTGAATCATTGCATGAAGTGTGCAACACTGTGTGCAATATGGTTTCGATGCTCCTGTAAAGTTTGAATTTCTATTCTTATTTAGTTTGTTTATTTACTATGGTATTTACGGTATGACAATAGCTGCATGCCCTGATTTCAGAGGCCATATCACCGTAAATGCTGTATGACCACTGCAGATGTCAGATTGACCTTGCAGAACCTTTTACTGTATGACCCTCGACTGGATATCTTTCTCCTCCTGCCACCCCTATTTGAGTCTGTGTGTGTGTGTGCCTTCAATCTGTTCACATGACAGTTAACCTGACTGTCACATTCAGCAGGAGGAACGGGCCATCAGCATCCATCAGACATAGTTAGGACGCAACCCAAATGGCATCCGATTCTCTACATGGACCATAGGGCTCAGTTAAACAATAACTGCACTATATAGGGAATAGGGTGCAATTTGGGATGCATCCTTAGAGAGAAAACAAGACAAAGGTCAGGACAGACAAGCTGGTACCGGGTAGAACAGAAGACGCCCCCGACTGCAGCCAGCCAGCTGCTGGAAGGGTTGATTGATTTCTAGCAGACACAGAACCCACTGTCTCACTGTACAGGGTTTAACCCATTGAGCGGAGCACAGAGGGGAGATTCACCACACCTCCGCTTATATTTCACACAGCATCAAGTAAAATACTGTCCTCTAGGCTTACTTCTGAAATGCAGTATGTCAGTTAAAGGAGGAAATGGATGCATTTATCAAAAAACGAATATGATGCTCATATTAAGTACATAAAAGCGATCTAGTGGCTTTGGGCTAATATACAGTGCCTTGCTAATATACAGTATTCATCCCCGTTGGCGTTTTTCCTATTTTGTTGTAACCCGTAATTTAAATATATTTTTATTTGGATTTCATGTAATGAACATACACAAAATAGTCCAAATTGGTGAAGTGAAATGAAAAAAAAAACACAAAAAAAATACAAAACGGAAAAGTGGTGTGTGCATATTTATTCACCCCTTTACTATGAATGAAGCTAAATAAGATCTGGTGCAACGAATTACCTTCAGAAGTCACACAATTAGTTAAATAAAGTCCACCTGTGTGCAATCTGTGTCACATGATCTGTCACATGATCTCAGTATATATACACCAGTTCTGAAAGGGGGGGTGAATAGTTATGCACGCTCAAGTTTTCTGTTTTTTTTTGTCTTATTTCGTTTTGTTTCACAATAGAAAATATTTAGCATCTTCAAAGTGGTAGGCATGTTGTGTCAATCAAATGATACAAATCTATTTTAATTCCAGGTTGTAAGGCAACAAAATAGGAAAAATGCCAAGGGGGTGAATACTTTCGCAAGCCACTGTAGCAACACAAAGGGTTCAGGCCTACTTCCCTACAGATCAGGAAACCCGGTAGATGCTTTGACCTACAGTAAAGTGGGCTCTGACCACCTTTGATCTATTTGTCATATCACATTTTGCTACCATGGTGCTTGGTGTTAAAGGAAACCTTGACAAGTTCCCCACATAATGGACAGGTTATGGGAATACAGTCGATTTAGGAACTGAGATCCTGTCTCCGGACACTGCTTTGATTAAATCTTTAATTTAAAGAAGCACCTGGCAGCTGTTGAATCTAAAGGGAAAGCAGGAGTGGAAGGTTGTGTGTTAAACTGTATAGTGCAGGAAGGTACAGAAAGATGGAGAGACGATCAATCTGGCAGAAGTATTAACAACACACATGCAAAATATACACACCTTTGTACACACACACACTCACAAACAAACATGTAGGAATATATATATATATATATATATATATATATATATATATATATATATATATATATATATACACACACACACCACAAACAAACATGTAGGAATATACACACACACACACCCACACACACACACACACACACACAGAACACTAACACACTGCACACACACACACACACACACACACACACACACACACACACACACACACACACACACACACACACACACAGTACACTAACACACTGCACACACACCTTCAGTATTCTAGGTTCTGGCCATGGGACCCAGGACTCCCCCCGGCTGCTTGCTCCTTGGTCATCCTCTGTCTGCCAAACAGGCTGGGCTGCACCACTCTGGCAGGTGTACCCACAGTTCCTCTCTAAGACTGTACGTAGTCCGTCAAACACAACCACACTGGTGGTGCACCCCATCACTCCAGGTCCAAACAGGCATCACTCACTAGCCTCCTCAGGAGAGTCAGACGATGACCCAGTTCCCCAGATCCAGCCCTCCTCCAGATTGGTTCATCTTGAAAACCAGCCACACCCGGATCCACAACTTCCTAGGATGGCATAGCCCGGAAAGCCTGGAGAGAGAATTTATCCAGCAAGGGAAAGAAGTCTCGGTCAGAGCCACAGCAGAGTAGAGCTCTCCCAGCCTGTGTTTGCAGGATGCCTCAGTCAGCAGTCAGAGAGAGAAAGAGGGAGAGAGGGAGGCAGAGAGAGAGGGAGGGAGAGAGAGTGAGAGATGGGGGGGATGAGGGATGCTGTGAGTGCTGCTGCAGCCAATGCTTAACCTTTTTTAAAATGCAGCTTCTATCAGCTGCTTCTGCGGATCTCCCTCCCTCCCTCCCTCCCTCCCTCCCTCCCTCCCTCCCTCCCTCCCTCCCTCCCTCCCTCCCTCCCTCCCTCCCTCCCTCCCTCCCTCCCTCCCTCCCTCCCTCCCTCTCTCTCTCTCCCTCCCTCTCTCTCTCCCCTCCCCTGCCTCTCTCCCCTGCCTCTCCCTTCTGTGAAACCTCAATTATCTTTTTCCCCCATATTCACAGTCAGCCTACACATCTGTGAATGAAAATATTAGCTTTTGTTTCATTCTTTGGGGAATGCATTCAGAAAGAAGCAGGCATAACCACACCCTAATCCAGTAGTGAAAGCTCTGCAAGGGGAGTGGATGTGACCACGAAGATCAAGGAGTTGACTAAGGACTAAATTAAGTGTACTAACTCCAGGTCTTCATCCAGAAGGAAGGCTGTTTCTACAGTCAGGCAAAGTAGCTTTGAATCCAGAAGGGAGGCTGTTTCTACTATCAGGCAAAGTAGCTTTGCATCCAGAAGGGAGGCTGTTTCTACAGTCAGGCAAAGTAGCTCTACATCCAGAAGGGAGGCTGTTTCTACTGTCAGGCAAAGTAGCTCTACATCCAGAAGTGAGGCTGTTTCTACAGTCAGGCAAAGTAGCTCTACATCCAGAAATGAGGCTGTTTCTACAGTCAGGCAAAGTAGCTTTACATCCAGAAGGGAGGCTGTTTCTACAGTCAGGCAAAGTAGCTCTACATCCAGAAGGACGCTGTTTCTACAGTCAGGCAAAGTAGCTCTACATCCAGAAGGGAGGCTGTTTCTACAGTCAGGCAAAGTAGCTCTACATCCAGAAGGGAGGCTGTTTCTACTATCAGGCAAAGTAGCTCTACATCCAGAAGTGAGGCTGTTTCTACAGTCAGGCAAAGTAGCTCTACATCCAGAAGGACGCTGTTTCTACAGTCAGGCATAGTAGCTCTACATCCAGAAGGGAGGCTGTTTCTACTATCAGGCAAAGTAGCTCTACATCCAGAAGTGAGGCTGTTTCTACAGTCAGGCAAAGTAGCTTTGCATCCAGAAGGGAGGCTGTTTCTACAGTCAGGCAAAGTAGCTCTACATCCAGAAGGGAGGCTGTTTCTACAGTCAGGCAAAGTAGCTTTGCATCCAGAAGGGAGGCTGTTTCTACAGTCAGGCAAAGTAGCTCTACATCCAGAAGGGAGGCTGTTTCTACTATCAGGCAAAGTAGCTCTACATCCAGAAGTGAGGCTGTTTCTACAGTCAGGCAAAGTAGCTCTACATCCAGAAGGGAGGCTGTTTCTACAGTCAGGCAAAGTAGCTCTACATCCAGAAGTGAGGCTGTTTCTACAGTCAGGCAAAGTAGCTTTGCATCCAGAAGTGAGGCTGCTACTACAGTCAGGCAAAGTAGCTCTACATCCAGAAGGGAGGCTGTTTCTACAGTCAGGCAAAGTAGCTCTACATCCAGAAGGGAGGCTGTTTCCACAGACAGGCAAAGTAGCTCTACATCCAGACGGGAGGCTGTTTCTACAGTCAGGCAAAGTAGCTCTACATCCAGAAGGGAGGCTGTTTCCACAGTCAGGCAAAGTAGCTCTACATCCAGAAGGGAGGCTGTTGCCACAGTCAGGCAAAGTAGCTTTGCATCCAGAAGGGAGGCTGTTTCTACAGTCAGGCAAAGTAGCTCTACATCCAGAAGGGAGGCTGTTTCCACAGTCAGACAAAGTAGCTTTGCATCCAGATGTGAGGCTGTTTCTACAGTCAGGCAAAGTAGCTTTGCATCCAGAAGGGAGGCTGTTTCCACAGTCAGGCAAAGTAGCTTTGCATCCAGAAGTGAGGCTGTTTCTACAGTCAGGCAAATTAGCTTTGCATTCAGAAGGGAGGCTGTTTCCACAGTCAGGCAAAGTAGCTCTACATCCAGAAGGGAGGCTGTTTCTACAGTCAGGCAAAGTAGCTCTACATCCAGAAGGGAGGCTGTTTCCACAGTCAGGCAAAGTAGCTCTACATCCAGAAGGGAGGCTGTTTCCACAGTCAGGCAAAGTAGCTTTGCATCCAGAAGTGAGGCTGTTTCTACAGTCAGGCAAAGTAGCTTTGCATCCAGAAGTGAGGCTGTTTCTACAGTCAGGCAAAGTAGCTTTGCATCCAGAAGGGAGGCTGTTTCTACAGTCAGGCAAAGTAGCTCTACATCCAGAAGGGAGGCTGCTACTACAGTCAGGCAAAGTAGCTTTGCATTCAGAAGGGAGGCTGTTTCTACAGTCAGGCAAAGTAGCTCTACATCCAGAAGGGAGGCTGTTTCTACAGTCAGGCAAAGTAGCTTTGCATCCAGAAGGGAGGCTGTTTCCACAGTCAGGCAAAGTAGCTCTACATCCAGAAGGGAGGCTGTTTCCACAGTCAGGCAAAGTAGCTCTACATCCAGAAGGGAGGCTGTTTCTACAGTCAGGCAAAGTAGCTTTGCATCCAGAAGGGAGGCCGTTTCTACAGTCAGGGAAAGTAGCTTTGCATCCAGAAGGGAGGCTGTTTCTACAGTCAGGCAAAGTAGCTCTACATCCAGAAGGGAGGCTGTTTCTACAGTCAGGCAAAGTAGCTCTACATCCAGAAGGGAGGCTGTTTCTAGTCAGGCAAAGTAGCTTTGAATCCAGAAGGGAGGCTGTTTCTACAGTCAGGCAAAGTAGCTTTGCATCCAGAAGGGAGGCTGTTTCTACAGTCAGGCAAAGTAGCTCTACATCCAGAAGGGAGGCTGTTTCTACAGTGAGGCAAAGTAGCTCTACATCCAGAAGGGAGGCTGTTTCTACAGTCAGGCAAAGTAGCTATACATCCAGAAGTGAGGCTGTTTCTACAGTCAGGCAAAGTAGCTCTACATCCAGAAGTGAGGCTGTTTCTACAGTCAGGCAAAGTAGCTCTACATCCAGAAGGGAGGCTGTTTCTAGTCAGGCAAAGTAGCTTTGCATCCAGAAGGGAGGCTGTTTCTACAGTCAGGCAAAGTAGCTTTGCATCCAGAAGGGAGGCCGTTTCTACAGTCAGGGAAAGTAGCTTTGCATCCAGAAGGGAGGCTGTTTCTACAGTCAGGCAAAGTAGCTTTGCATCCAGAAGGGAGGCCGTTTCTACAGTCAGGGAAAGTAGCTTTGCATCCAGAAGGGCGGCTGTTTCTACAGTCAGGCAAAGTAGCTTTGCATCCAGAAGGGAGGCTGTTTCTACATTCAGGCAAAGTAGCTCTACATCCACAAGGGAGGCTGTTTCTACAGTCAGGCAAAGTAGCTCTACATCCACAAGGGAGGCTGTTTCCACAGTCAGGCAAAGAGGAACATGGCTGAGTGCTTATTCAGTCCAAGTGGGAAACAAGGAGCAACAAGGGACAACATTTCCTTGAATAAAATTATTGATTTAACCTAATTTCCACTTGACTAAATCATGAATAATGACATAGCAGCATACTGATTAAGGAAAGCCTTAATAAAAACATTGATTAAAAACTTCATCCTCGGGCCAGGATGTTTGGAAAGCAGTTTTCTAAACGAACATGATCCTCTGTAATCTTCTCGAGCAAGGAAAAGCTAATAAAAAAAAAACAGGACTTGTGGCAAACCTACTCTGTGATTTGACATACTAACAGTAGCTGAGTCAATCAGACTGTATACAAAGACAAATCTACTTTACGTTAGAAACCTAGAGAATGTCAGATGTGGTTAAAAAAAAAAATTGTACTGACCAGTGCTTTTGCTCAATGTCATCTCTATTTACAAAACGCAGCAGAGACGGATAAGGATTTAGGCCTTGTATGCTAAGACAGGGGTTTCCGAACTTTTGTTGCCCAGTGACCCCGCCCAGGCTAACCGGTGACCCCGGGACCCCCAATATACTATATGTTACAAAAAAATTTTTTTAAATAAAGTTTTGTCTTATCATCAGGTGAATGATAATGGCAAGTATAAGTAATCAATATTTGAAAATGAACAGATTTGATAGACAGTTTCATGATTTTGACTTCCCCACAATTCATTGGAAATGTACACTCGTAACATAGTCTATTAACTAGCAAATCTACTGCAACTCTACAAATGTTCCCATTGAGCTGAGAGAATTCTGCTGTTTTTAAGCTCATTTCCAGCAATTCTTCGCTGTTTGGCATTGAGCTAAGAGACAATTTTTCAGTTTTAAAGCTAATTTCCTGACATTCTACGCATTTTGCATGGCTAATGCTCAAACATAACAAAATCAAGAGCTTTGTCCTCTCTGTTCTGCCAAGTGAATAAAAAAAAAATATTAGAAGGGCAATTCCATGGTAACGCACTTTAAAATGTGCGTTACTGTCATGTCTTGTTATGTCTGTTCCTGTCCTTTCTCTTCACTCTGTCTCTCTCTGCTGGTCTTTTTAGGTTACCTTCTCTGTCTCTCATTCTTCAGCTGTTCTACATCTGCCCTAACTAGCTCATTCACTCTTTCACACCTGTTCTCTCTTCCCCCTCTGATTAGGTCTCTATTTCTCTCTCTGTTCCTGCTACTTTCAGTGTCTGATTCTTGTTTGTGTTTTTGATGCCAGAAGCAAGCTGTCGTCGCGTTTGCTTCCACCTTGTCCTATCCTGTCGGAGTCTGCCTGGCAGGTGCATCCTGCATTATACTAACGTTCTTTTGTTCCATTGACTATGTTGGAAGAGGATTTATGCCATTCCTGTTTTTTCATTAAAGAACTCTGTTTTCTGTTAAAACCACTTTTGGGTCTTCACTCAAGTACATAACAGAAGAATCAGACCAAGAATGGACCCAGCGGCTCCGGACCCTTTTCACTCCGCCGTCGAGATCCAGGGAGCGATGCTAGGCAGACACGAGGAGGAATTGTCTGCTGCTCGACATGCCGTTGAGACCCTGGCCGTCCAAGTCTCCGACCTCACAAGACAGGTTCACCAACTCCACCTCGATCCACCGCCCACTTCCAGGGTTTCCGAGTCTCCGGAGCCCAGGATCAACAACCCGCCGTGTTACTCTGGGGAGCCCACTGAGTGCCGCTCATTCCTCACTCAGTGTGATGTGGTGTTCTCTCTCCAGCCCAACACTTACTCCAGGAGCGCAGCCCGCATCGCCTACGTCATTTCTCTCCCTTACCGGACGGGCGCGTGAGTGGGGCACAGCAGTCTGGGAGGCGAGGGCTGAGTGTATTAACCAGTATCAAGACTTTAAGGAGGAGATGATACGGGTTTTGACCGTTCTGTTTTTGGGGAGGAGGCTTCCAGGGCCCTGTCTTCCCTATGTCAGGGGAATCGATCCATAACGGATTATTCTATTGAGTTTCGCACTCTCGCTGCCTCAAGTGACTGGAACGAGCCGGCTTTGCTCGCTCGTTTTCTGGAGGGTCTCCTCGTCGAGGTTAAGGACGAGATCCTCTCCCGGAGGTTCCTTCCAGTCTGGACTCCTTAATAGCTCTCGCTATTCGCATAGAGCGACGGTTTGATCTTCGTCGCCGAGCTCGTGGAAAGGAGCTCGCGTTCTCCGCTGCTCCCCTCTCCACATCACTGCCACCTGCCGCATCACTGCCACCCTCCTCCGCCGGCTCGGATGCTGAGCCTATGCAGCTGGGGGTATCCGCATCTCGCCAAGGAGAAGGAACGGAGAATCACCAATCGCCTCTGTCTCTACTGCGGTTCCGCTGGTCATTTTGTCACCTCATGTCCAGTAAAAGCCAGAGCTCATCAGTAAGAGGAGGGCTACTGGTGAGCGCAACTACTCAGGCCTCTCCTTCTGGATCACGCACTACTTTTCCGGTCCATCTCCGCTGGCCCGGTTCATCTGCTTCCTGCAGTGCCTTGATAGACTCTGGGGCGGAGGGCTGTTTTATGGACGAGACCTGGGCTCGGGAACATGACATTCCTCTCAGACAGTTAGGGAGCCCACGGCCTTGTTCGCTTTAGATGGTAGTTCTCTCCCCAAGATTCAGCGTGAGACGCTGCCTTTAACCCTCACTGTCTCTGGTAATCATAGCGAAACCATTTCTTTTTTAATTTTTCGTTCACCTTTTACACCTGTTGTTTTGGGTCATCCCTGGCTAGTGCGCCATAACCCTTCTATTAATTGGTCTAGTAATACTATCCTGTCCTGGAATGTTTCTTGTCATGTGACCTGTTTAATGTCTGCTATCCCTCCTGTTTCCTCTGTCTCTTCTTCACAGGAGGAGCCTGGCGATTTGACAGGGGTGCCGGAGGAGTATCACGATCTGCGCACGGTGTTCAGTCGTTCCAAGGCCACTTCTCTCCCTCCACACCGGTCGTATGACTGTAGTATTGATCTCCTTCCGGGAACTACTCCCCCGGGGTAGATTATACTCTCTGTCGGCTCCCGAACGTAAGGCTCTCGAGGATTATTTGTCGGTTTTCGCTCGACGCCGGTACCATAGTCTCCTCCTCCTCTCCCGCCGGAGCGGGGTTTTTTTTGTTCAGAAGAAGGACGGGTCCCTGCGCCCATGCGTGGATTATCGAGGGCTGAATGACATAACAGTTAAGAATCGTTATCCGCTTCCTCTTATGTCTTCAGCCTTCGAGATCCTGCAGGGAGCCAGGTTTTTCACCAAATTGGACCTTCGTAACGCCTACCATCTCGTGCGCATCAGGGAGGGGGACGAGTGGAAGACGGCGTTTAACACTCCGTTAGGCACTTTGAATACCGGGTTCTTCCTTTCGGCCTCGTTAACGCTCCAGCTGTCTTTCAGGCACTAGTTAACGACGTCCTGAGAGACATGCTGAACATTTTTGTTTTCGTTTACATGGACGATATCCTGATTTTTTCACCGTCTCTCTCGATTCATGTTCAGCACGTGCGACGCGTCCTCCAGCGCCTTTGGAGAACTGTCTTTATGTGAAGGCTGAGAAGTGCATTTTTCATGCCGCCTCTGTCCCTTTTCTCGGTTCCGTTATTTCCGCTGAGGGCATTAAGATGGATCCCGCTAAGGTCCAGGCTGTCATTGATTGGCCCGTTCCTAAGTCACGCGTCGAGCTGCAGCGCTTTCTGGGCTTCGCTAATTTCTATCGTCGTTTCATCCGTAATTTCGGTCAGGTGGCAGCTCCCCTCACAGCCCTTACTTCTGTTAAGACGTGCTTTAAGTGGTCCGTTTCCGCCCAGGGAGCTTTTGATCTTCTTAAGAATCGTTTTACATCCGCTCCTATTCTTGTTACACCTGACATCTCTAGACAGTTTGTTGTTGAGGTTGACGCGTCAGAGGTGGGCGTGGGAGCCATTCTTTCTCAGCGCTCTCTCTCTGACGGCAAGGTCCATCCTTGCGCGTTTTTCTCTCATCGCTTATCGCCGTCAGAACGTAACTATGATGTTGGTAATCGCGAACTGCTCGCCATCCGCTTAGCCCTAGGCGAATGGCGACAGTGGTTGGAGGGGTGACCGTTCCTTTTGTCGTTTGGACTGACCATAGGAACCTTGAGTACATCCGTTCAGCCAAACGACTTAATGCGCGTCAGGCTCGTTGGGCTCTGTTTTTCGCTCGTTTCGAGTTTGTTATTTCTTATCGTCCGGGCTCAAAAACACCAAGCCTGATGCTTTATCTCGTCTCTTCAGTTCTTCTGAGGTCTCCACCGACCCCGAGGGGATTCTCCCCTGACGGGCGTGTTGTCGGGTTGACTGTCTGGGTAATTGAGAGGCAGGTAAAGCAAGCACTCGCTCACACTCCGTCGCCGCGAGCTTGTCCTAGGAACCTTCTGTTCGTTCCCGTTCCTACTCGTCTGGCCGTTCTTCAGTGGGCCCACTCTGCCAAGTTAGCCGGCCACCCCGGCGTTCGGGGTACGCTCGCTTCCATTCGCCAGCGTTTCTGGTGGCCCACTCGGGAACGTGACGCGCGTCGATTTGTCGCCGCTTGTTCGGGTCTGCGCGCAGACTAAATCTGGGAACTCTCCTCCTGCCGGCCGTCTCAGACCGCTTCCCATTCCCTCTCGACCGTGGTCTCACATCGCTTTAGATTTTATCACCGGACTGCCTTCATCAGCGGGGAAGACAGTTATTCTTACGGTTGTCGATAGATTCTCTAAGGCGGCTCATTTCATTCCTCTCGATAAGCTCCCTTCTGCTAAGGAGACGGCTCAGATCATTATCGAGAATGTTTTCCCGAATTCATGGCCTTCCGTCTGACGTCGTTTCCGACAGAGGCCCGCAGTTCACGTCTCAATTTTGGAGGGAGTTTTGCCGTTTGATTGGGGCTTCCGTCAGTCTCTCGTCCGGCTTTCATCCCCAGTCTAACGGTCAAGCCGAACGGGCCAATCAGACTGTTGGTCGCATTTTACGCAGTCTTTCTTTTCGTAACCCTGCGTCTTGGTCAGAACAGCTCCCCTGGGCAGAGTACGCCCACAACTCGCTTCCCTCGTCTGCTACCGGTCTATCCCCTTTTCAGTGTAGCCTCGGGTACCAGCCTCCGCTGTTCTCATCTCAGCTCGCCGAGTCCTGCGTCCCCTCCGCTCAGGCTTTTGTCCAGCGTTGCGAGCGCACCTGGAAGGGGGTCAGGTCGGCACTTTGCCGTAATAGGGCGCAGACTGTGAGGGCCGCTAATAAGCGTAGGACCAAGAGTCCTAGATATTGTTGCGGTCAGAGAGTATGGCTCTCCACTCAGAACCTTCCCCTTAAGACAGCTTCTCGCAAGTTGGCCCCGCGGTTCATTGGTCCGTTCCGTATTTCTCAGGTCATTAATCCTGTCGCAGTGCGACTTCTTCTCCCGCGCTATCTTCGTCGCGTTCACCCGGTCTTCCATGTCTCCTGTGTTAAGCCCGTTCTTCGCGCCCCCGCTCGTCCCTCCCCCCCATCCTTGTCGAGGGCGCACCCATCTACAGGGTTCGTAGGATTTTGGACATGCGCCCTCGGGGCCGTGGTCATCAGTACCTAGTGGATTGGGAGGGGTACGGTCCTGAGGAGAGGAGTTGGGTTCCCTCTCGGGACGTGCTGGACCGTTCGCTGATCGATGATTTCCTCCGTTGCCGCCAGGTTTCCTCCTCGAGTGCGCCAGGAGGCGCTCGGTGAGTGGGGGGGTACTGTCATGTCTTGTTATGTCTGTTCCTGTCCTTTCTCTTCACTCTGTCTCTCTCTGCTGGTCTTTTTAGGTTACCTTCTCTGTCTCTAATTCTTCAGCTGTTCTACATCTGCCCTAACTAGCTCATTCACTCTTTCACACCTGTTCTCTCTTCCCCCTCTGATTAGGTCTCTATTTCTCTCTCTGTTCCTGCTACTTTCAGTGTCTGATTCTTGTTTGTGTTTTTGATGCCAGAAGCAAGCTGTCGTCGCGTTTGCTTCCACCTTGTCCTATCCTGTCGGAGTCTGCCTGGCAGGTGCATCCTGCATTATACTAACGTTCTTTTTGTTCCATTGACTACGTTGGAAGAGGATTTATGCCATTCCTGTTTTTTCATTAAAGAACTCTGTTTTCTGTTAAAACCGCTTTTGGGTCTTCACTCAAGTACATAACAGTTACCATGGAAAACAAGAACCATTAATTTCAAAGTCTACCGAACCATACAACTCTAAGCACTTCTTATAAAAATGTCCACTGAAAATGTCCACTGAAAATGTCCACTGGTAAAATCTCCGTCGGGTTTTCATGCAACCACATTTTCCAAAAACTCTTAAATATCTGCTCCGAATTAAGATTCAAAGATGTCTACAGAAAGAATGGCGTGTCGGCTATTACATGGCACCTTGACCTTGAATAAAGTACCTTTTGGTTATTAAACTACAGTAAGTGAAGTGGATTTACACCCAGTAACAGAATTACGGTAACGGAATCACACAAGTTTTTTTACACAAGTTTTGACATCACAGCGCAGCACAGCAGAGTACAGTAGAGTACAGTAGAGCACAGCAGAGTAGAGTAGAGTACAGTGCAGTACAATTAAGCACAGCAGAGTACAGTAGAGTACAGTGCAGTACAATTAAGCACAGCAAAGTACAGTAGAGTACATTGCAGTACAATTAAGCACAGCAGAGTACAGTAGAGTACAGTTCAGTACAATTAAGCACAGCAGAGTAGAGTAGGGTACAGTAGAGTACAGCGCAGCACAGTATAGTACAGTACAGTATAATTAAGCACAGTAGAGTACAGTGCAGTACAATTAAGCACAGCAAAGTACAGTAGAGTACATTGCAGTACAATTAAGCACAACAGAGTACAGTAGAGTACAGTTCAGTACAATTAAGCACAGCAGAGTAGAGTAGGGTAAAGTACAGTACAGTAGAGTACAGTAGAGTACAGTGCAGTACAATAAAGCAGAGCAGAGTAGAGTAGGGTAAAGTACAGCACAGCAGAGTACAGTAGAGAATAGTAGAGTACAGTGCAGTACAATAAAGTAGAGTAGAGTAGGGTAAGGTACAGCACAGCAGAGTACAGTAGAGTAAATAAACTCAGTACAGTAGAGTATAATATACTGTACTCTACTTTTCTTTACTGTAATGTATTCTACTGTGCTCTATTCATTGTACTCTCCTCCACTGTATTGTACTGTATTGTGCTGTATTGTACTTTATTGTACTGTACTGTGCTGTGTTAGCCAAACTTGTGAAAAATATTGTATGTCTATGATAGGTTCAGCTTTAGTCCTGTCCGGTCCCTCTGTGGATGTTAAAATCAAGGCCAAGTACATATGGTACAGCATGTCTCCTAGTTACTGAAGTACATACAGTACAGCATGTCTCCTAGTTACTGAAGAACATACAGTACAGCATGTCTCCTAGTTACCGAAGAACATATGGTACAGCATGTCTCCTAGTTACTGAAGAACATACAGTACAGCATGTCTCCTAGTTACTGAAGAACATACGGTACAGCATGTCTCCTAGTTACTGAAGAACATACAGTACAGCATGTCTCCTAGTTACTGAAGAACATACAGTACAGCATGTCTCCTAGTTACTGAAGAACATACAGTACAGCATGTCTCCTAGTTACTGAAGAACATACAGTACAGCATGTCTCCTAGTTACTGAAGAACATACAGTACAGCATGTCTCCTAGTTACCGAAGAACATATGGTACAGCATGTCTCCTAGTTACTGAAGAACATACAGTACAGCATGTCTCCTAGTTACTGAAGAACATACAGTACAGCATGTCTCCTAGTTACTGAAGTACATACAGTACAGCATGTCTCCTAGTTACTGAAGAACATACAGTACAGCATGTCTCCTAGTTACCGAAGAACGTACAGTACAGCATGTCTCCTAGTTACTGAAGAACATACATTACAGCATGTCTCCTAGTTACTGAAGAACATACAGTACAGCATGTCTCCTAGTTACCGAAGAACATATGGTACAGCATGTCTCCTAGTTACTGAAGAACATACAGTACAGCATGTCTCCTAGTTACTGAAGAACATACAGTACAGCATGTCTCCTAGTTACCGAAGAACATACAGTACAGCATGTCTCCTAGTTACTGAAGAACAGCAAACAGTGGCTGTGGTCTGTCAATGGGTACAGGGTAATGCATCTAAGAGTGACTGCAGCCTGTCTATGGGTACAGGGAAATTCATCTCAGAGTGGCTGCAGTCTGTCTATGGGTACAGGGAAATTCACCTAAGAGTGGCATCAGCGTAAATCCATTTTAATTCAATCACTTTGACAGCATCTAGTTTGATAAAAAATGTTAAAAAAACAACATTTATATGTTTATATGTTTGCCCATGCTAGAAGTGGTCAGAAAGTGATTTTTTGGACCTGAACGCCAAAACATTCAGGAGATACAGTTGCTCAAAGTTGAGTCATTTTGCATACCCCACAATACCATGAAACATCCATGTGTCATGACGTTGGCTTGTGGATAAGGTTTATAACCCCCCCCCATAAATACCTTTCTCCCTTCCCTCTATCTTGACTCTACAGAGAGACTCTTGAATAGCCTTTGTTAAACAGAGATTCTGGGAACATCAGAATGTCGGGGGAAATGAACCATATTTTGGTAATCCAACCAGCTGAACATATGCGTTGGTACTTAATGAATATGATGCCAGTTCGGTTGTCATCTGAGACATTCTCATCAATGATAGGATGACATAAACAGTACATTGGAAAGTCTGCACATTATAGTTATCAGATTCACAAGGAATTGTTGTGCAATTTAAATGTTTGAATATGAAATTATTTGGGAGGGGATGAAATGTGATTTTAGCTTCTAAAATGTGAGAATCGGGTTTTCTTGAGTGAATTAGGCCCGACTCAGTGGCCCGCCCCAGTGAAGAGACATTGGTTATAAACTATGAAACACACCCTCCTCTCCCTTCCTATATAAAGCCTTGACGACAACATCACTTTCTGTTCTGGGTACATTAGGATGATAATCCGATGTCAGAAGGGTTCAGATAATAACTACAGAATGAAGCCAACCTCAGCATGAGCTTTGGTTGCGAATGGTATGAACTTTGAACTCTTATTCGCTACAGAAGTGATACCTCCTAGCCGTTGAGATAGCAACAGCAGCTGCAAACGTGGGCTAGGAAAGAACAGACAGAGTATCCCGCCTTCCACATAACGACATTACAACAATGTATCCACTTTACCACCAGAGACATTCTTCCGAGGACAGGAATATCTCTGTTGGCCAACATGACCAGCAGGGTAGCCTAGTGGTTAGAGTGTTGGACTAGTAACCGGAAGGTTGCAAGTTCAAATCCCAAAGCTGACAAGGTACAAATCTGTTGTTCTGCCCCTGAACAGGCAGTTAACCCACTGTTCCTATGCCGTCATTGAAAATAAGAATTTGTTCTTAATTAACTTACTTGCCTAGTTAAATAAAGGTAAAAAAAATCTACGACCAACCTACTGCAGCTAAATATATAACTATTTATTGCATTTTCCTTTTCCAAATGGGTGGTAATTTAGAAGGCATAAGAGTCTGTATTTACGATAGAGTAGCTACCTACGGCCCAATAGAGACATCGCTTCTCCCTCCCTCAGTCTTGCCGCTCTTTCACTCAAACCCAGCCCCCTTTTCTTTGGGTATCCAGCTGTCATATCTGTTCCGTCCGCCAGGGATGTTTAACTTTATGACATAATTTGTAATCAAGGTATGATTCATTCTGTGTAGATGTAATTCTGTGTGATTAGTTAGGTATTTAGTAAATAAATAATTTAACCCAATCTTGTATTGCTGATTCAACTTGTTAGCCAGGGTTCGTGAAGATAACCAAGACACGTTACTGGAAAAGATGGCCGGTTTGATATCATTAAAAAGCTTGGTTGTCAAACCATTTTATTATTTATTGAAAAAAAGAAATGCAATAAAAAATTGTAATTTTTAAATCTTTAAAGTCAATTATCTAAAAACGTGTAAATGTAAAAATACTAACATAATATATTATTCACATTTCACATCATCTGAGCTTTTTGTGTTGTGCCCGCCATCGGTTGAGACATACCATGTTCTTGCAGTCTGTCTATGGGTACAGGGTAATTCACCTAAGAGTGGCTGCAGTCTGTCTATGGGTACAGGGTAATTCACTTAAGAATGGCTGCAGTCTGTCTATGGGTACAGGGTAATTCACTTAAGATTGGCTGCAGTCTGTTTTATGGGTACAGGGTAATTCACCTAAGAGTGGTGGCAGTCTGTCTATGGGTACAGGGTAATTCACTTAAGAATGGCTGCAGTCTGTCTATGGGTACAGGGTAATTCACCTAAGAGTGGTGGCAGTCTGTCTATGGGTACAGGGTAATTCACCTAAGAGTGGTGGCAGTCTGTCTATGGGTACTGTCAGGATTTGGCCAGGGTTGTTCCAGTTGTTTGTCAGTAGATGTCCCCATTGTGCTTTTTGTCCCTGTGTTTTTCCCTTGACCCTCATTATTGTTTGCACCTGTGTCTCGTTTCCCCTGATTGTATTTAAACCCTTTGTTTCCCTCAGTTCTGTGCTCTGTGTTTGTATGTTAGCACCCTGCCCTAGTGTTCTGTGTGCTCTTGTCGATTCCGGGTAACGTTCTTGTGGTATTCTGTTTTTTGTTTTAGTTTAGTTTTGGTGAGTTTCTTTTTAGATCTTTTTGTGTTTTTTCCTTCCACCTTTTGGATTTGCCATTTTTTATTTTTAGGATTTTTTTCTTCATTAAATACACCGTCTTAAGTACTGCTGTGTCTGCCTCATCTTCTGGGTTCTGCTGTCTATTCGTGGCTCAGTTGGTTAAGTGACTGTTTCTCACTCCGGAGACCCAGGTTCGAAACCGGGCCCTGACAGAAACACAGAGCCAAAAATGAACCCAGAGGCAGCCAGTTCCCAGGACCTTTTTGCCACGCTGTCCCACCACCAGGAGACTGTCCAACGCCACGAAGCCGCCCTGGTTCAGCAAGAGGCCTTAATGGCAAGACATTCTCATCTTCTGTCGGAGATGCTGACTTCCATTAAGCAATTGTCTGATCGACTTACCCCGGCAACAGTTCCCGTCCCAGTACCTCAAGTTCACGTACCCATGGCAGTTAACCCCCTGGCTGAACCTCGTCTTCCACCTCCCCAACGGTTCTCAGGTGATCCAAGTGCTTGTAAAGGCTTTCTCACTCAATGTTCTCTCTCCTTTGAGCTGCAACCCTAAATCGTTTCCCACCGACCGGTCTAAGATCGCATATATCATCACCCTGCTGTCGGAAAAAGCCCTGGCCTGGGCTACTGCTGTGTGGGATGCCCATAGTTCCTGCTGTGCCAGCTACTCTGCCTTTGCTGAGGAATTCAAACGAGTGTTTCAAGGCCCAAGCAGTGGTTCTGACTCAGCCAAACAGCTCCTGACTCTCCATCAAGGTTGGCGCAGCGTGACGGACTATGCCATCCAGTTCCGCACGGTAGCAGCAGCGAGTGGCTGGAACAACGAGGCGCTCACGGTGTGCTTTCTGAAAGGCCTTTCCGACACTATCCAAGATGAACTGGCCACTCGGGAACCACCGGACAATCTCGAGTCCCTGATCAAGTTGGCCTCACGCATTGACCAGCGTCTGAGAGAGAGAGAACTCAACCGTAGACCTCTAGCCCCTATCAGTCCCAGCTCCGAGTCCCCACCTTTATCATCACTGGCTCCACCGGAACCCATGCAGATTGGACGCATCTCCCAGGCTGAGAGAGACCGCCGGATGAGGAGCGACGCTGTCTATATTGCGGCAAACCGGGCCATTTCCGTTCCACGTGTCCCGGGCTCCAGGGAAACGCTCTGTCCCGTACAGACCGGGGGAACTGTAACGGGAAACATAACCTCCTCCCATCCGTCCAACTCCCGTCTGCTCATTCCAGTCACCCTCTCCTGGGACAACCACAAGCTTCACCTTCAAGCCTTGGTAGACTCTGGAGCCGCAGGTAACTTCATGGATGGTGTCTGGGCGAAGGAGAATGGCGTTCCCTCTGAACCTCTAAGTGACCCCATGAGGGTTACTACATTGGATGGAAGCCCTTTGGGATCTGGACTTGTCACTCATGTCACTACCTCCTTGAGACTTTCAGTTTCACAACACCAGGAATTGATGAACTTTCATTTGATCTCCTGTTCCGAGTTCCCTCTCGTCCTTGGATACCCCTGGCTTCACAGCCATAACCCTCACATCGACTGGTCTGTGGGCACTATCAAGCAGTGGGGTCCTACGTGCCAAGCTACTTGTATTTTCCAGAATTCCCCGAGTTCTACTCCCGAGTCTTTAGAATCCATCGACCTGACCCGAGTTCCCGAGTGTTACCATGACCTCAAACTGGTGTTTAGCAAACAGAGGGCCACCATGCTACCACCCCATAGATCTTACGATTGCCCCATCGACCTGTTTCCGGGCACTTGCCCCCCAGGGGTCGGATCTTTCCCTATCTCCACCCGAACGAGCTGCTATGGATACCTACATCAAGGACTCTCTGGAAGCAGGCCTCATGCGTCCATCCACCTCCCGGCGGGAGCAGGGTTTTTCTTTGTGGCCAAGAAAGACGGTGGGTTACGTCCTTGCATCGACTACCGGGGACTCAATGACATAACCGTCCGTAACCGTTACCCGCTACCCCTTATGGCCACAGCCTTCGAGCTGCTCCAGGAAGCAGTTGTTTTCACTAAGCTTGACCTGCGGAACGCATACCATCTTGTGCGGATCAGACCTGGTGACGAGTGGAAGACCGCTTTCAACACGCCTACTGGTCACTATGAATACTTGGTGATGCCCTTCGGCCTGACCAACGCCCCAGCGGTGTTCCAAGCGCTCATAAACGATGTGCTTAGGGATATGCTTAACATATTTGTGTTCGTTTACTTGGATGACATCCTCATCTTTTCGAGCTCCCTTCAAGAACACACTAAGCATGTCAGACAAGTACTCAAACGCCTCCTGGACAGCCATCTGTACGTTAAGCCGGAAAAATGTGAATTCCATTCATCCCGAGTACAATTCCTGGGATTTGTAGTGGAACCCGGTCGAATCCAAATGGACCCTAGGAAGGTAGGGCGGTAGCGGATTGGCCCACCCCCAAATCCGTTAAGGACGTTCAGCGTTTCCTGGGCTTCACAAACTTTTACCGCAAGTTCATCAAGAACTTCAGTTTGGTGGCAGCTCCTCTCTCAGCTTTAACCAAAGGTGGCAATGCAAGGTTTTTTGGGGAAGAGAAGCTGAGACAGCCTTCCAAGGACTCAAGCAGCGCATCCTCTCTGCTCCCATCCTGATACTACCGACTACGGATGAACCATTTGTGGTGGAGGTAGACGCATCAGAGGTTGGTGTCGGAGCTGTCCTGTCTCAGAGGGGTGAAGACAAGAAGCTTCATCCGTGCGCTTTCTTCTCACACCGGCTTACCCCGACTGAGAGGAACTACGATGTGGGGATCGTGAACTCCTAGCGGTTAAGATGGCATTGAAGGAATGGAGACACTGGCTCGAGGGGGCTTCTCACCCGTTTCAAGTGCTTACGGACCACAAAAATCTGGAGTATATCCAGCAGGCGAAGCGATTGAACTCTAGACAAGCTAGATGGTCTCTTTTCTTCAATCGATTCCAGTTTATCCTCACCTATCGGCCCGGGTCGAAGAATCTCAAACCGGATGCCCTGTCCCGAGTCTACGCTCCTGCCATTCGAGATGACACGGACATGCCTGTCCTTCCTGCTGCTAAGATTGTGGCTCCGATCTCGTGGCAAGTTGAGGATACCGTGAGACGTGCTCAAGCTAGCGAACCGGACCCTAAAGGAGGTCCTGCCAATCGGTTGTTTGTCCCCAAGGCAGTGAGGACTCAGGTCCTTCTGTGGGGGCACTCCTCTCGCCTCACCTGTCATCCGGGCGTAGGTCGCACCTTGGAGTTCATCCAGCGTAAGTTCTGGTGGCCTACCATAAGAGAAGACGTTGCCACTTTCGTCAATGCCTGCTCCGTGTGCTGCCAGGGCAAATCTTCTCACCTCCGCCCTCAAGGACTCCTTCACCCTTTACCTGTTCCCCACAGACCCTGGTCCCATATCTCATTGGACTTTATTACTGGACTTCCTCCATCCCATGGCAATACTACTATCCTAGTCATAATCGACAGGTTTTCAAAGGCGGCCAGGTTCGTCCCTCTGACTAAGTTACCTTCTGCCAAGGAAACGGCTGAGTTGGTAATTAATCATGTGTTCCGAGTCTTCGGCATTCCTCAAGATGTGGTTTCTGACAGAGGTCCCCAGTTCGCCTCAAGGTTTTGGAAGGCCTTCTGCCAACTCATGGGGGCTTCTGCCAGTCTATCTTCAGGGTACCATCCGGAGTCCAACGGCCAAACAGAGAGGATGAATCAAGAGCTGGAAACCACCCTCCGATGTATGACTCGTGACAACCCGTCCACATGGTCATCCTTTATTGTTTGGGCCGAATACGCGCACAACACCTTGCGCTCCTCCTCCACTGGTATGTCCCCGCACGAGTGTCAGTTTGGCTATGCTCCTCCATTGTTCCCGGACCAGGAGGCAGAAGTCAGTGTGCCTTCAGCCTTGAGATTCGTCAGACGCTGTCGGCTTATGTGGAGGAAGACCCGTCTTAATCTGATGCGTTCCTCACAGAGGTATCAACAACAAGCCAACAGACGTCGCCGTCCCGGGCCTACCCTGCGCCCCGGCCAGAGAGTCTGGCTCTCCACAAGAGACTTACCTCTACGGGTGGAGTCTCGCAAGCTGTCCCAAAATACATCGGTCCCTTCAAGGTTGCCAGGAGAGTTAACCCAGTTTCTTATCGCCTACACTTACCCAGATCCCTTAAGATTAATCCCACATTTCATGTGTCTTTGTTAAAACCTGTTGTTTTTTCTCCCCTTGTCCCGGCAGACAGACCTCCCCCTCCGCCTCGTGTCATTGGAGGCCAGCCGGCTTATACCGTCCACCGGATACTGGATTCCCGCCGGGTGCAGCGGTCCTGGCAGTATCTGGTGGACTGGGAAGGCTACGGTCCTGAGGAGCGCTCCTGGGTTCCTGCCAAAGACATCCTGGACCCTGACCTCATTCGTCAGTTCAGGGTCCTCCACCCTGAGAGAGCTGGTAGGAACGTCAGGAGCCGTTCCTAGGGGGGATTCTGTCAGGATTTGGCCAGGGTTGTTCCAGTTGTTTGTCAGTAGATGTCCCCATTGTGCTTTTTGTCCCTGTGTTTTTCCCTTGACCCTCATTATTGTTTGCACCTGTGTCTCGTTTCCCCTGATTGTATTTAAACCCTTTGTTTCCCTCAGTTCTGTGCTCTGTGTTTGTATGTTAGCACCCTGCCCTAGTGTTCTGTGTGCTCTTGTCGATTCCGGGTAACGTTCTTGTGGTATTCTGTTTTTTGTTTTAGTTTAGTTTTGGTGAGTTTCTTTTTAGATCTTTTTGTGTTTTTTCCTTCCACCTTTTGGATTTGCCATTTTTTATTTTTAGGATTTTTTCTTCATTAAATACACCGTCTTAAGTACTGCTGTGTCTGCCTCATCTTCTGGGTTCTGCTGTCTATTCGTGGCTCAGTTGGTTAAGTGACTGTTTCTCACTCCGGAGACCCAGGTTCGAAACCGGGCCCTGACAGGTACAGGGTAATTCACTTAAGATTGGCTGCAGTCTGTTTTATGGGTACAGGGTAATTCACCTAAGAGTGGTGGCAGTCTGTCTATGGGTACAGGGTAATTCACTTAAGAATGGCTGCAGTCTGTCTATGGGTACAGGGTAATTCACCTAAGAGTGGTGGCAGTCTGTCTATGGGTACAGGGTAATTCACCTAAGAGTGGTGGCAGTCTGTCTATGGGTACAGGGAAATTCACCTAAGAGTGGTGGCAGTCTGTCTATGGGTACAGGGTAATTCACCTAAGAGTGGTGGCAGTCTGTCTATGTGCTACTCCATTACAGTAACAGCTATACTAAGGGGGCAATAACATTGATCAGGACAAACACCACATGCAGCATGAAAAGTGCTTCCTAAGGTTCCGTGTGCTGAACTCCCTCTGCATGCGTGTCTGTGCTCTGTTAATATTTCAGTAGCATTTGACACACTGAACTACATTAGACTAGGGGGAAGAGATGAGCTGTGGAGGAGAGCAGCTGTGCCCGGGTATAAGGGGATTCAGATGGAGAGAGAGAGAGAGAGAGAGAGAGATGGAGAGCTGGAGTAGGGACGGAGGGAGAAGACTTCAATTATACTCACTGATTAGAAATACATCCACTCTCCCCACCCCCATAGCCTGCATTCTAAAGCAGGATAGACTGTCAGATGGTGGAAAGAGGGCTTTTAGGCTTAACATACAGAACAGCAAGTCGCTTGCTGTGAGTGCAGTGAACCCATCCCCTAAGTAAGGTGAAGGGCAGTAGGATCATGTACTGTATATTATATTATATTAATAATATTATGACAAAATAATGTCAGAGTGACTTTACAGCAGAGTGGTTTCATACGAAACCAGGTCACAAAATTAAATCCATAGAATGGTCCTCTTGTAAGCCTCCATCATTTTTCATCTGTAGGTGGTACGAAGTTTTACCACTTGCTCTGTAATACGAGTAATATTTTGATTTAAATAAAAATATGTTTACATAAAAATATTAATATTAAAAAATGTTAACATGAATATTGTAAAAACTATTTTTTATTTTTTTGGTCAAATGTTTTAATACAGTGTATTATTGGACATAAAATAGTCTACAGGCATATCACCACTCCAGAGTGGGATCTACGTTAGTTTTAAAGATATGATTCATTTTCTACAGATAAACTGGCATAGTAGGCAATGTAACAAATCACAGGCCTCCTTTTACTTGTATTGTTGCCCATCCTATAAATCACCAGCAGAGGGCGACCATTTTGAATCCATTTTCACATTCACTCTGTTGGTAATGTTTACAAATTGATCATATCTAGTAAAGTAGCAGAGATCCCAATCTGGAACAGTAATATGCCCGAACAGTATATTATGTTCAACAATATATTGAAACATTCGCCAAATCCAAAATCGTATTTTTCAATATTCATAAATGAATGTACTTTTTTATTTTTTTATTTTGCTTTTAGATACAAATGTAAAATACACATAGTGTACAAAGCATTAAGAACACCTTCCAAATTTTGAGTGGCACCCCTTTGGCAGGAATTACAGTTGTGAGTCTTCTTCGGTACGTCTCTAAAAGTAAACACCTGGATTGTGCAATATTTGGCCATTATTCTTTTCAAAAATCTTCAAGCTCTGTTAAGATGTTGGGGATGATGGCTAGACATAGATTTTCAAGCAGATTTAAGGCAAAACTGTAACTTGGCCACTCAGGAACATTCACTGTCTTCTTGGTAAGCAACTCCAGTGTAGGTTTGGCCTTGTGTTGTAGGTTATTGTCCTACTAAAAGGTGAATAGCTCTCCCAGTGTCTGGTGTAAAGCAGACTGAAGCAGGTTCTCCTCTAGGATTTTGCCTGTTACTTTTCATCCTGAAAAACTCCCCAGTATTTGCCGATGTCAAGCATACCCATAACATGATACAGCCACCATCATGCTTGAAAATAAGGAGGCAGGCAGTTACTCTGTGATGTGTTGCGTTGGATTTGCCCCAAACATAAGGACAAAAAGTGTATTCCTTTGCCATGAAATCTCAGCAGTATTACTTTAGTGTGTTGTTGCACACAAGATGCATTGGAATATTTTTATTCTGTATATTTATATTGTTATCTTCACTCTGTCATTTAGGTCATTATTTTTGAGTCACTACAATGTTGTTAATCCATCCTCAATTCTCTACCATCACAGCCATTGAACTCTGTAGCCATTTTAAATTCACCAATTGTCACGTCCTGACCTTCGTTCCTTTTTATGTCTCTATTTTAGTTTGGTCAGGGCGTGAGTTGGGGGTGGGCATTCTATGTTTTGTGTTCTATGTTTTCTATTTCTATGTGTTTGGCCTGGTATGGTTCCCAATCAGAGGCAGCTGGCTATTGTTGTCTCTGATTGAGAACCATACTTAGGCAGCCTGTGCTCCCACTATGGGTTGTGGGTAGTTATTTTCTGTTCAGTGTTTTTGTTGCACCTTACAGAACTGTTCGTTTGTCGGTTTGTTGTTTTTGTTCAGTATTCATCTTTATTAAAATTATTATGAATATGTACCACACTGCACTTTGGTCCTCTTCTCCTTCTCCCGACGACAATCGCTACACCAATGGCCTCATGGTAATATCCCTGAGCAGTTTCATTCCTGTCCTGCAGCTCAGTTTAGAAAAAGGACTGTATCTTTGATGTGTCCGGGTGGTTTAATACATAATCCACAGCAGAATGATTAACTTGACCATGCTAAAAGAGATATTCTATAATGGGTTGGTCAAAAGAAGCACTGTCATTGGTTCTAAGCCATACTAAAAAACCTGTTTAGCACAGGTAAGACTATGACGCAAAAATGGGCATCTTGTTTTCTGTTCCATCTGACACATCCAGTTTACAGATGATGTATGTATGGGGGACAGAGGAAGGGTTAGTCATTCACTACTAGACTGAGGGACCTTACAGATGTTGTATGTATGGGGGACAGAGGAAGGGTTAGTCATTCAAAAAGCATGTCAACCCCTATCATTTCACAGAGAATGAGCCCATGAAACTTATTATGTGTAATTTTAAGGCACATTTTACTCCTGAACTAATTTAAGCGTGCCTAAACAGAGGCTGAATACATATGCAACAACTATATTTTACTTATTTAATGTGTAATAATCTTTAAACAAATGTAAATGTTCTCTTCCACTTTGACAGAGTATTTTGGATTGTTGACAAAAAAATATGACAATGAAATCAATTTTAATCCCACTTTGTAACACAATAAATGGGGAGAATTCTGAATAGATTTTGCAAGGCATCTCTTTGTCTAGTCAAGTGGGTTCTATCTCTTAAAAAAAAATATGTCAACGGTGAGCACTAACACAAACAACAGCTAGGTTAACTGGCTGATGATTCATCACTAGAGGACATGTTTCTGAAGTGCCACAGTTGGTTGGGATAAATCTCACAGATTCTTCCTCTTGCTGAGGCATGTCTCGAACAATGCAGCATACCCTCAGTTTCTTGAGTCCCATTATGAATCCCTTATCTTGTATTTGTTAATTTCAGAATTCATGACGATAGCGTGAGTTGGTATTATTTTTTTCATGCCATGGCCTGCAACAATGTTATTTGTGGTTGTGTCAGGGTTTGACCTTTAAAAGTCCCTTTAGAAAGCCATTTCAGCAACCAGCTGAGCTGCTAGAGACATTTGCAACAGTACTCACCACCCCCGCTCATTTCAAATCAAATCAAATTTTTATTTGTCACATACACATGGTTAGCAGATGTTAATGCGAGTGTAGCGAAATGCTTGTGCTTCTAGTTCCGACAATGCAGTAATAACCAACAAGTAATCTAACTAACAATTCCAAAACTACTGTCTTATACACACAAGTGTAAGGGGATAAAGAATATGTACATAAAGATATATGAATGAGTGATGGTACAGAGCAGCATAGGCAAGATACAGTAGATGGTATCGAGTACAGTATATATATGTGAGATGAGTATGTAAACAAAGTGGCATAGTTAAAGTGGCTAGTGATACATGTATTACATAAAGATGCAGTAGATGATATAAAGTACAGTATATACGTACAGTGCCTTGCGAAAGTATTCGGACCCCTTGAACTTTGCGACCTTTTGCCACATTTCAGGCTTCAAACATAAAGATATAAAACTGTATCTTTTTCTGAAGAATCAACAACAAGTGGGACACAATCATGAAAGAAACATACAGGAACTCAAATCCTTCTGTTCACCTGATTTAGAATTCCTCACAATCAAATGTAGACCGCATTATCTACCAAGAGAATTCTCTTAGATTATAATCACAGCCGTATATATCCCCCCCCAAGCAGACACATCGATGGCTCTGAACGAACTTTATTTAACTCTTTGCAAACTGGAAACCATTTATCCGGAGGCTGCATTCATTGTTGCTGGGGATTTTAACAAGGCTAATCTGAAAACAAGACTCCCTAAATACATCTTCAGCTTGGTCGGACCAGCGTTGGACAGACCTCAGCGTGGGAACTTCTTGTTTTAGTTTCTGTCTGTAGGCAGAGATCAACAAAATGGAGTCGTGGTCAGCTTTTCCGAAAGGAGGGCGGGGCAGGGCCTTATATGCGTCGCGGAAGTTAGAATAACAATGATCCAAGGTTTTGCCAGCCCTGGTTGCGCAATCAATATGCTGATACATTTTAGGGAGTCTTGTTTTCAGATTAGCCTTGTTAAAATCCCCAGCTACAATGAATGCAGCCTCAGGATGTATGGATTCCAGTTTGCAAAGAGTCAAATAAAGTTCATTCAGAGCCATCGATGTGTCTGCTTGGGGGGGAATATATACGGCTGTGATTATAATCGAAGAGAATTCTCTTGGTAGATAATGCGGTCGACATTTGATTGTGAGAAATTCTAAATCAGGTGAACAGAAGGATTTGAGTTCCTGTATGTTTCTGTGATCACACCACGTCTCGTTAATCATAAGGCATACGCCCCCTCCCCTCTTCTTACCAGAAAGATGTCTGTTTCTGTCGGCGCGATGCGTGGAGAAACCAGCTGGCTGCACCGACTCCGATAGCATCTCCCCAGTGAGCCATGTTTCCGTGAAGCAAAGAACGGTCTCTGATGTCCCTCTGGAATGCTACCCTTGCTCGGATTTCATCAACCTTGTTGTCAAGAGACTGGACATTGGCGAGAAGAATGCAAGGGAGTGGTGCACGATGTGCCCGTCTCCAGAGTCAGACCAGAAGACCGCCTCGTTTCCTCTTTTACGAAGTCGTTTTTGGGTCGCCGGCTGGGATCCATTCCGTTGTCCTGGGTGAAAGGCAGAACACAGGATCCGCTTTGCGAAAGTCATATTCTTGGTCGTACTGATGGTGAGTTGACGCTGCTCTTATATTCAGTAGTTCTTCTCGACTGTATGTAATGTATGTAATGAAACCTAAGATGACCTGGGGTACTAATGTAAGAAATAACACGTAAAAAAAATAAAAAAACTGCATAGTTTCCTAGGAACGCGAAGCGAGGCGGCCATCTCTGTCGGTGCCGGAAGTACTGACAATTGGAGGGTTGATGTCAGGGAACGGTTTTCTTGAAAACGCAGTGCAAGACAATCTCATACATATGCAGGAGGTACAGTCCATGAGTACGGCTGGGTATCAGGAGGTACAGTCCATGATTACTGCTGGGTATCAGGAGGTACAGTCCATGAGTACGGCTGGGTATCAGGAGGTACAGTCCATGATTACTGCTGGGTATCAGGAGGTACAGTCCATGAGTACGGCTGGGTATCAGGAGGTACAGTCCATGATTACTGCTGGGTATCAGGAAGGTACAGTCCATGAGTACTGCTGGGTATCAGGAGGTACAGTCCATGAGTATTGCTGGGTATCAGGAGGTACAGTCCATGAGTACTGCTAGGTATCAGGAGGTACAGTCCATGATTACTGCTGGGTATCAGGAAGGTACAGTCCATGAGTACTGCTGGGTATCAGGAGGTACAGTCCATGAGTACGGCTGGGTATCAGGAGGTACAGTCCATGAGTACGGCTGGGTATCAGAAGGTACAGTCCATGATTACTGCTGGGTATCAGGAGGTACAGTCCATGATTACTGCTGGGTATCAGGAGGTACAGTCCATGAGTACTGCTGGGTATCAGGAGGTACAGTTCATGATTACGGCTGGGTATCAGGAGGTACAGTCCATGAGTACTGCTGGGTATCAGGAGGTACAGTTCATGATTACGGCTGGGTATCAGGAGGTACAGTCCATGAGTACTGCTGGGTATCAGAAGGTACAGTCCATGAGTACGGCTGGGTATCAGGAGGTACAGTCCATGAGTACGGCTGGGTATCAGGAGGTACAGTCCATGATTACTGCTGGGTATCAGGAGGTACAGTCCATGAGTACTGGGTATCAGGAGGGTACAGTCCATGAGTACGGCTGGGTATCAGGAGGTACAGTCCATGAGTACGGCTGGGTATCAGGAGGGTACAGTCCATGATTACTGCTGGGTATCAGGAGGTACAGTCCATGATTACTGCTGGGTATCAGGAGGTACAGTCCATGAGTACTGCTGGGTATCGGGGAAGGTACAGTCCATGAGTACGGCTGGGTATCAGGAGGTACAGTCCATGAGTACTGTTGGGTAGAGCTGGGCCATATGGAGAAAAATCTTTATCGCCAGAAATTGCCTGAATTGATGCTATAACGATAACTATAATGATAAGTTCTAGTTTTAAAATATCCTTAAAACTATTTCCTACTAGTTTGATAGTTGTAGCCATCAATTGTCCTATTATCAATCACCCAAATTAGCAAATGTATTTAATTTTATACTTAACATTTCTCTAGTATCGACTATTTATCCTAATGAACGATGTATACAAAATAAGTGATCGGTGTGGTTGGTGTCGATACTGGTTTATTGTCCCAGCTTTACTGCTGGGTATCCACTCCACCCCTCACCACCAACCAACCAATCACAAACGATCAAGAGGTACAGTCGATGAGTACTGCTGGGTATCCACTCCACCCCTCACCACCAACCAACCAATCATAAACCATCAAGAGGTACAGTCCATGAGTACTGCTGGGTATCCACTCCACTCCACCCCTCACCACCAACCAACCAATCACAAACAATCAAGAGCTACAGTCCATGAGTACTGCTGGGTATCCACTCCACCCCTCACCACCAACCAACCAATCACAAACCATCAAGAGGTACAGTCAATGAGTACTACTGGGTATCCACTCCACCCCTCACCACCAACCAACCAACCAATCACAAACCATCAAGAGGTACAGTCCATGAGTACTACTGGGTATCCACTCCACCCCTCACCACCAACCAACCAATCACAAACCATCAAGAGGTACAGTCCATGAGTACTACTGGGTATCCACTCCACCCCTCACCACCAACCAACCAATCACAAACCATCAAGAGGTACAGTCCATGAGTACTGCTGGATATCCACTCCACCCCTCACCACCAACCAACCAATCATAAACCATCAAGAGGTACAGTCCATAAGTACTGCTGGGTATCCACTCCACCCCTCACCACCAATCAATCCAACTGCACTTTCTATCCATTCCCCCTCAGCACCAACCAATCACACTCCACCATTCTTCACCATAACCACCAACCAATCACACTCCAAATTCTTCACCATAACCACCAACCAATCACACTCCACCATTCTTCACCATCACCAGTAATGTACAGTACTGTGCTGTCCTTTCTGTGCTAATGATGAATAATTGAGGCCAGGCTTGGTGGTGCTGAATCACAGGGATCAGCTGTCTCTACTGCCCCACTCCACTAACCTCTACTGCCCCACTCCACTAACCTCAACTGCCCCACTCCACTAACCTCTACTGCCCCACTCTACCATCAACCAGTCCATACTGCCCCACTCTACTAACCTCTACTGCCCCACTCCACTAACCACTACTGCCCCACTCTACTAACACTACTGCCCCACTCACACCATAACCTCCATACTGCCCCACTCTACTAACCTCTACTGCCCCATGAGTACTCCACTAACCTCTACTGCCCCACTCTACTAACACTACTGCCCCACTCTACCACCAACCTCTAAACCATCAAGCCCCACTCTACTAACCTCTACTGCCCCACTCTACTGCCCCACCAACCAATCTACTAAACTCTACTGCCCCACTCTACTAACCTCTACTGCCCCACTTTACTAACCTCTACTGCCCCACTCTACTAACCTCTACTGCCCCACTCTACTGCCCCACTCTAATAACCACTGCCCCACTCTACTAACCTCTACTGCCCCACTCTACTAACCTCTACTGCCCCACTCTACTGCCCCACTCTACTAACCTCTACTGCCCCACTCTACTAACCTCTACTGCCCCACTCTACTGCCCCACTCTACTAACCTCTACTGCCAAACTATACTAACCTCTACTGCCCCACTCTACTAACACTACTGCCCCACTCTACTAACCTCTACTGCCCCACTCTACTAACCTCTACTGCCCCACTCTACTAACACTACTGCTCCACTCTACTAACCTCTACTGCCCCACTCTACTAACACTACTGCCCCACTTACTAACCTCTACTGCCCCACTCTACTAACCTCTACTGCCCCACTCTACTAACCTCTACTGCCCCACTCTACTAACATCTACTGCCCCACTCTAAACTAACACTACTGCCCCACTCTACTAACCTCTACTGCCCCACTCTACTAACAATACTGCCCCCTCTACTAACACTACTGCCCCACTCTACTAACCTCTACTGCCCCACTCTACTAACACTACTCCCCACTCTACTAACACTACTGCCCCACTCTACTAACACTACTGCCCCACTCTACTAACATCTACTGCCCCACTCTACTAACCTCTACTGCCCCACTCTACTAACACTACTGCCCCACTCTACTAACCTCTACTGCCCCACTCTACTAACAATACTGCCCCCTCTACTAACACTACTGCCCCACCATCTACTAACCTCTACTGCCCCACTCTACTAACACTACTGCCCCACTCTACTAAACACTACTGCCCCACTCTACTAACACTACTGCCCCACTCTACTAACACTACTGCCCCACTCTACTAACCTCTACTGCCCCAACCAACCAATCATAAACCATCAACACTACTGCCCCACTCTACATAACCTCTACTGCCCCACTCCACTAACCCTACTGCCCCACTCTACTAACCTCTACTGCCCCACTCTACTAACCAGTCTACTGCCCCACTCTACTAACCTCTACTAACACTACTGCCCCACCTACTAACACTACTGCCCCACTCTACTAACACTACTCCATGCCCCACTCTACTAACCTCTACTGCCACACTCTACTAACACTACTGCCCCACTCTACTAACACTACTGCCCCACTCAGCACCACTAACACTACTGCCCCACCCTTCTTAACCCTACTGCCCCACCAACTAACCACTACTGCCCCACTCTTAACCTCTACTGCCCTACTCTACTAACCTCACTGCCCCACTCTTCACTACTGCCCCACTCTACTAACCTCTACTTCCCCACTCTACTAACCTCTACTGCCCCACTCTACTAACCTCTACTGCCCCACTCTACTAACCTCTACTGCCACCATTCTACTAACCCTACTGACCCACTCTACTAACCCTACTGAATCCCCACTCTCTAGTAACCCCTACTGCCCCACTCTAGTAACCCCTACTGCCCCACTCTACTAACACTACTGCCCCACTCTACTAACCCTACCGCCCCACTCTACTAACCTCTACTGCCCCACTCTACTAACCCTACCGCCCCAATCTACTGCCCCACTCTACTAACTCCTACTGCCCCACTCTAGATCCGTCAAGTTGAATAATTTAGACTGGCCCTTTGCTCAATCCTGGACATTAATAAAATATCTGAAAAAAATACCATCCAAAATCTGACGTTGAATAGTTGAATAGCCCTGCTGTAAATATTACACACTATAACCCTATACTACAGAGATGTATGCCTCTGGTTAACACACTATAATCCCTACACTATAGAGATTTATGCGTCTGGTTAACACACTATAAACCCTAGGCAAGCCTTCCTCACTTCTGATGTATTTATAAAGCTCTTCTTAACATCAGCTGATGTCACAAAGTGCTGTACAGAAACCCAGTCTAAAACCCCAAACAGCAAAGCAATGCAGGTGTAGAAGCACTGTGGCCAGGAAAAACTCCCTAGAAAGGCCAAAACCTAGGAAGAAACCTAGAGAGGAACCAGGCTGTGAGGGGTGGCCAGTTCTCTTCTGGCTGTGCCGGGTGGAGATTATAACAACATGGCCAAGATGTTCAAATGTTCCTTGATGACCAGCAGGGTCAGATAATAATAATCACAGTGGTTGTAAAGGGTGCAATAGGTCATCACCTCAGGAGTAAATGTCAGTTGGCTTTTCATAGCCGATCGTTCAGAGTATCTCTACCGCTCCTGTTGTCTCTAGACAGTTGAAAACAGCAGAACAGTTGAAACTGGAGCAGCAGCACGAGCAGGTGGACTGGGGACAGCAAGGAGTCATCAGGCCAGGTAGTCCTGAGGCATGGTCCTAGGGCTCAGGTCCTCAGAGAAAGAATGATATGTATATATATATGTATATAAGTAGTGAAGCTAGTCTCAGGATAAAGACGGAGGATATTTCTAGAACTATGACTCAGGCATTCTAATGACCCTCATTGGCTTCATCGCTATTCTCATGACCATACCACAAGATAAGTGATCATATCGCTACATTTCAGATAATTTTCTCATTTATTACATGACAGTTTTTAGTATTCTAGTGCTCAACTCACTATATTTGACACATTTAGTTGACACTTCTATCCAGAGTGACTTACAGTGAGTGCAAACATTTCTATATTTGTTTGTACTGGTCTCCTGTGGGAATCGAACCCACAACCCTGGCTATGCAAGTGCCATACTCTACCAACTGAGCCACACAAGATCCATTAGTCTGTAGACAACACAATGTTACATCTGTACCGTTAAGTTGCTGTAAAGTTTTCTCATCAAAGACATTCAAGTTCAACTGCACTTCCTTACCTCACAAGCTGCAGAGTTATCCAGCACAATATGACTCTCAGTGGAGCTACTGCCACCTATAGGCAACTGTTCATACTAAACACACCATCCTCTTGTTTAGTCATATTCATAAACATCATATTTTCATACCACAAAATCCCATTTGCATGTACATTTGTGTTCAGTTTTGCATTGCACGCACTACAAATGGTTGTAATTAGCTCTGAAAACAAGTTAAATAATCCCTCTTGGTTCAAATCAAATCAAATCGAAATCAAATCAAATCAAATGTTATTTGTCACATACACATGGTTAGCAGATGTTAATGTGAGTGTAGCAAAATGCTTGTGCTTCTAGTTCCGACAATGCAGTAATAACCAACAAGTAATCTAACTAACAATTCCTAAACTACTGTCGTATACACAGTGTAAGGGGATAAAGAATATGTACATAAGGATATGGATTCACCTTACTCTACGCTGCCAATATAATGATGTGATTACTAAGGTCCTCTCTAGATAGTGAGTCATGATTGAGTATTGTGTTTTAGATATGAACACTAATTTTAAAGGCCATATTTACTTTTGCTCTGCAAGTATTGAGCTGTAGTCAGGCTCTCTGACGTGAAGAGTTATTATTTTCCTTCTTCTGATCATTGAGCATTATAATAGTGTCACTGCTTATACCCTAGGTTTACACATTGACCGTGAGAGAGAGAGCGAGAGTGTGAGAGGGAGAGAGTTTGAGAGAGAGTGTGAGAGAAATGACATTTGTAATGTCTTTATTGTTTTGAAACTTCTGTATGTGTCATGTCTACTGTTAATTTTTATTGTTTATTTCACTTTATATATTATCTACCTTACTTGCTTTGGCAATGTTAACACATGTTACCCATGCCAATAAAGCCCCTTGAATTGAATTGAATTGAAATAGAGAGAGTGGGAGAGCAAGAGCATGTGAGAGAGAGAGAGAGAGAGAGAGAGAGAGAGAGAGAGAGAGAGAGAGAGAGAGAGAGAGAGAGAGAGAGAGAGAGAGAGAGAGCGAGAGAGCGAGAGAGAACGAGAGAGAGAGAGAGAGAGAGAGAGAGAGAGAGAGAGAGAAAATGGGTGAGTGTCATCCCTGTCCTGTGCCTATATGTCCTCACCAATGATGGTGCATGACAAATCACAGCCTGACTTGCTGGCCAACACTAGGCCATCTTCGTCAGTCACAGAGCTGACCAACACAAGGAAATCTTCGTCAGTCACAGAGCTGACCAACACAAGGACATCTTCGTCAGTCACAGAGCTGGCCGACACTAGGCCATCTTCGTCAGTCGCAGAGCTGGCCAACACTAGGCCATCTTCGTTAGTCACAGAGCTGACCAACACTAGGCCATCTTCGTCAGTCACAGAGCTGACCAAAACTAGGCCATCTTCGTCAGTCACAGACCTGACCAACACTAGGCCATCTTCGTCAGTCACAGAGCTGACCAACTGGGCCCGAGTGTCAACCTATCAAAACACTGGAGTCATTGTTTACAGCTTACAACTAAGCCCTGGGCAGCAGGTCAGTGAGAAAACAATCTGTACTCACATTGGGAGACTTGCTGGCCGCAGGGGCAGGCAGAGGTACCCAGAGGGCCTGAGGGAACCAAACACCTATTGACAACATTGTGATAACCACAATGTCTAAGCAAATTTAAGCTTGACTACTCATTCAATCATTTTAGAGAAAAATGGCTTTTTCCAAGTGGCCGTGACTGTAAAACATGCTTCACAGGTGACATGAGGCTTCAGAATCCACAAGTCAATAAACGACTGATCAGGGTTAGACAAATACAGACTGGCCTAACAGACGGGTTGAGGAAAAGCCATGTGTGTCCTGTGGGCTGTTCCTCAAATCAAACACAGGAAATGGTGCAGCATTTTGTATAGTATACAGATGTGCGTGGGAAGTTACCAGACATGATGGGGCTATACTTTTACTTTTGTTGTTGTTTATATTTTACCCCATTTTTCTCCCCAATTTCATGATATCCAATTGCGATCCAATTACTATTTTGTCTCTTCGATGCAACTCCCCAATGGGCTCGGGAGAGGCCAAGGTCAAGTCATGCGTCCTCCGGACAAGGAGTCACTAGAGCGCGTGGAGCCAAGTAAAGCCCCCTCTGCTGGCCAAACCCTCCCCTAACCTGGACAACGCTGGGCCTATTGTGTGTCGCCCTATGGGACTCACTGTTATGGCCGGTTGTGACACAGCCCGGGATCGAACCCAGGTCTGTAATGACATCTCAAGCACTGCAAGGCGGTGTCTTAGACAGCTGCGCCACTCAGGAGATGAAGTGATGGGGGTCTTATAAGGGATGGGCCCCAACATGCAGTGGCCTGGATGGGTGAGGAGAGACCACCAATACAAGCCCACATTCGCCCGTCCCAGGGCCAGCCGCTGGGAGAGAGAATAATACTAACTGCATACAGTACATGACTCCTCATTGACCATTACTACATCGCTAGTCTCGTGCAGATAGTAATTTCCTTTAAAAACCTGCTATATGTAAAATATTGTGAGATACAGCTTGGAAAATAAACACTATATGACTAGATGACATAATGCTTGTTTCCAACATTAGGGCCCTACCAGTCACCTTCGTTTCCTAAAGAATCGTTAATTAAATGTGCTTTGTCAACTTCGTTTTGTTCCTTCAACTTCGCCACAATACTACCCTACCAGTCACCTCGTGTATATGCCAACCCTACGGCCCCAAGACCAGTCAGTCACCTTCCCGACCCTACCAGTCATATGCCAACCCTACGAGTATCGTCCTGACCCTACCAGTCACCTTCGTGTATATGCCAACCCACAAGTATCGTCCCGAGTATCGTCCTGACCCTACCAGTCACCTTCGTGTATATGCCAACCCAACGAGTATCGTCCTGACCCTACCAGTCACCTTCGTGTATATGCCCCGACCCTACCAGTCAGTATATTCCAACCCTCCGTCCCGACCCTACCAGTCACCTTCGTGTATATGCCAACCCTACGAGTATCGTCCCGACCCGACCAGTCACCTTCGTGTATATGCCAACCCTACGTCCCGACCCGACCAGTCACCTTCGTCCCCCTACGAGACCCGACCAGTCACCTTCGTGTATATGCCAACCCTACGAGTATCGTCCACCTTCGACCCCTACCAGTCACACCTTCGTGTATATGCCAACCCTACAAGTATCGTCCCGACCCGGCCAGTCACCTTCGTGTATATGCCAACCCTACGAGTATCGTCCCGGCCCTACCAGTCACCTTCCAGGAGAAACTCACCTTCAGGAGAAACTGTAATCCAGGTTCAGTTCTCTTTAAACAGCCACTGCTGCTCCTTCCCCTTCCTGCTGCTCCTCGCCCTTCCCTGCTGCTCCTTCCCCTCCCTGTTATTACAAACATCTGTCACAAACCATTATCTGGGATCCTATTATGACAGGATCTTCATCCTTCAATTACACGCAGTCTGTAATACAAGACTGTATGGGGTATGTTCAATAAGCACATGTGAAAGGTTGTGGTTTCCTCTCGCCCTCTATTTGTTTAAAAATAGACTGTATTGATGAATGAGGGGCACATTTGATCCCCTAGCTTTCAGGTTCTCTCTCACTCACTGTCTCCAAGTGTTAGTTTCACAACCCAGAGTCCTGTCCCATGCCGGTTTTCAGAGTGGGGATTCTGAAGATTAGAGTCCCCTCCCATTGTGACTCTTTCCTCCCAGCGTGCCCCACTCTCTGCACCTTCCTCTCAGCATGCCCCAGCTGGGTGATGATGGCTCCCTCCCTCCCTCCGCCTATCACGTTACACACTGTACACTACTGTATGTTTGCATGTTACAATGCTAAGTTTAACCGTCTCAAATGACATATGCCAATTTACTCAGAGTAACTAAGGTTTTTATTCTGGGATTTTTTTCAGGAAATCGCGCTACATACAGTACCATCTGTTGGACAACAAGCAGTAGTTAATCCCTTAAAGGGATATGTCGGGAGTTTGGCAATGAAGCTCTTTATCAACTTCCCCGGAGTCAGATGAACTCATGGATACCACTGTTTACATGTCTCTGCATCCAGTATGAAGGAAGTTAGAGGTAGTTTAAGAAGTTTATGCTAACTAGCGTTAGCGCAATGTGAATGGAAGTCTCTGATTGAGAGGGGTTGGGTTAAATGCGGATGACACGTTTCAGTTGAACGCATTCAATTGGACAACTGACTGGGTATCCCGCTGTCCCTTTTCCTTTCCCTTCTATGGTATCGACTCGCATGCTTACTTCAAACAGCACACAGATACATAAAAATGGTATCCACAAGTTCATCTGATTCTGAGGAAATAGATAAAATCCTGAAACATCCCTTTAATGACAGTACTCTAATGGTTGGGGGTTTAATAAGGGCACGTTTTTATGCATTTGTGTTATATTGTTAAATAATTAAATAAGGGCACAGTTTAATGAATTAGTGTTATATTGTTATATAGTTAAATAAGGGCACAGTTTGATGAATTAGTGTTATATTGTTATATATTGTTATATAGTTAAATAAGGGCACAGTTTGATGAATTAGTGTTATATTGTTATATATTGTTATATAGTTAAATAAGGGCACAGTTTGATGAATTAGTGTTATATTGTTATATATTGTTATATAGTTAAATAAGGGCACAGTTTGATGAATTAGTGTTATATTGTTATATATTGTTATATAGTTAAATAAGGGCACAGTTTGATGAATTAGTGTTATATTGTTATATATTGTTATATAGTTAAATAAGGGCACAGTTTAATGCATTACAACTTTTTCACGTCCAGTCAATAAGACTGTACAGTATACTGTATGGTTGGTCCAATGTCCACTACTGTACAACAAACATAATTAACATGATATAAAGTAGGTGAGGAGAGAGAGCACATGGGGATTAAACCCCAGTCTCTGGTGTGGAATCGTATGTGTGGTATGGAGCTGGGAGGCTATCTGCACGAGACTATCGACATAGTAATGGACAACACTGAGTTGTCTGCTTCGTGTTTTCATTTTTGCCATGGAAGAAATATCATGATGCTGGTATCAGCACAGCGCTAGTGACTGGACAGTGGACACTGGCCAGAATGCACAGCGCTAGTGACTGGACAGTGGACACTGGCCAGAATGCACAGCCCTAGTGACTGGACAGTGGACACTGGCCAGAATGCAGAGCCCTAGTGACTGGACAGTGGACACTGGCCAGAATGCACAGCGCTAGTGACTGGACAGTGGACACTGGCCAGAATGCACAGCGCTAGTGACTGGACAGTGGACACTGGCCAGAATGCACAGCGCTAGTGACTGGACAGTGGACACTGGCCAGAATGCACAGCGCTAGTGACTGGACAGTGGACACTGGCCAGAATGCACAGCCCTAGTGACTGGACAGTGGACACTGGCCAGAATGCACAGCCTAGTGACTGGACTGTGGACACTGGCCAGAATGCACAGCCCTAGTGACTGGACAGTGGACACTGGCCAGAATGCACAGCCCTAGTGACTGGACTGTGGACACTGGCCAGAATGCACAGCGCTAGTGACTGGACAGTGGACACTGGCCAGAATGCACAGCCCTAGTGACTGGACTGTGGACACTGGCCAGAATGCACAGCGCTAGTGACTGGACAGTGGACACTGGCCAGAATGCACAGCCCTAGTGACTTTAGCAGAGGAGTGGACACTGGCCAAAATGCAAAAAAAACAACAACATCTGGTGACTGTTTACTTTGGAATGACTGGTGCCACACATGCACACCAGTGACTGGACAGTGGACACTGCTCCTGAAATGGCAATGTGAGCTTCACAGGTGGTTGTGCAGAGGAGGAAAAGACACGCTGTAAGGATTTCAGTTTGGTCCTAAAAATGAGAAAAAAACAACAACATCTGGTGCATCCCTGTTTTAGGAAGGCTTCGTGCCTTGGTCTGGTGACAGTCAATATTGAACTGCATATTGCATCCCTGTTTTAGCACTACACCTCTCCCTTGGTCTGGGACAGTCAATATTGAACTGCAATGTGCATCCCTGTTTTGGTGGTTGTGGTGGTGGTTGGTCTGGGACAGTCAATGCATATTGCATCCCTGTTTTAGGAAGGCTACTCCCCTGCCTTGATCTGGGACAGTCAATATTGAAACATATTGCATCCCTGTTTTAGTGGATGCCTGCCTTGGTCTGGGACAGTCAATATTGAACTGCATATTGCATCCCTGTTTTAGGAAGGCTACTCGCCTGCCTTGGTCTGGGACAGTCAATATTGAACTGCATATTGCATCCCTGTTTTAGGAAGGCTACTCGCCTGTCTTGGTCTGGGACAGTCAATATTGAACTGCATATTGCATCCCTGTTTTAGGAAGGCTACTCGCCTGTCTTGGTCTGGGACAGTCAATATTGAACTGCATATTGCATCCCTGTTTTAGGAAGGCTACTCGCCTGTCTTGGTCTGGGACAGTCAATATTGAACTGCATATTGCATCCCTGTTTTAGGAAGGCACAAGCATTTCGCTCCACTCGCATTAACATCTGCTAACCATGTGTATGTGACAAATAAAATTGCTGTGTTTGATGTATTTGATATCATTCCACCTATTCCACTCTAGCCATTACCACAGGCCCATTCTCCCTGATTAAGGTGCCACCAGACTCCTGTGGACCACGCATGCAGGAAGTCTCATGCATAACAATGCCCCAGTAAAGGAGGTCTCATGCATAACAATGCCCCAGCAAAGGAGGTCTCATACATAACAATGCCCCAGCAAAGGAGGTCTCATACATAACAATGCCCCAGCAAAGGAGGTCTCATACATAACAATGCCCCAGCAAAGGAGGTCTCATACAAAAATGCCCCAGTTCAAAGGAGGTCTCATACATAACAATGCCCCAGAAAGGAGGTCTCATACATAACAATGATTCCTCTATAATGCCCCAGAAAGGAGGTCTCTTAATAACAATGCCCCAGCCCAATGCCCCAGGTCTCATCCATAACAATGCCCCAGCCCCAGGTCTCATCCATAACAATGCCCCAGCAAAGGAGGTCTCATACATAACAATGCCCCAGCAAAGTCTCATCATAACAATGCCCCAGCAAAGGAGGTCTCATCCATAACAATGCCCCAGCCCTAGGTCCAGCCCCAGCAAAGGAGGTCCATACATAACAATGCCCCAGGCCCAGGTCTCATACATAACAATGCCCCAGGTCAAAGGAGGTCTCCATAACAATGCCCCAGCAAAGTCCAATGCCCCAGTAAAGGAGGTCTCCCATAACCATGCCCCAGCAAAGGTCCATAACAATGCCCCAGGGAGGTCTCATACATAACAATGGTCCAGCCCCAGGTCTCATACATAACAATGCCCCAGCAAAGGAGGTCCATCCCCAATGCCCCAGCCCTAGGTCTCATGCATAACAATGCCCCAGTAAAGGAGGTCTCATACATAACAATGCCCCAGCAAAGGAGGTCCATACATAACAATGCCCCAGCCCCAGGAGGTCCATACATAACAATGCCCCAGCAAAGGAGCCCCATCCCAATGCCCCAGTTCCAGGTCTCCATACATAACAATGCCCCAGCAAAGGCCAGCCCCATCATAACAATGCCCCAGCAAAGGAGGTCCATACATAACAATGCCCCAGCCCCAGATCCAGCCTGTAGAGAACAATGGGCTTGTGTCAGGTTTCCAAAACAACAGTTCAGTCTTTCAAGTACATTTGCTTGAATGGGCAACCTATTATCATGATTCCTCTATGATCGAAAGGTTCTTAAATCCTTGGCCCAGCCCCAGGTCCATCCCCAGGTCCAGCCCCAGGTCCAGCCCCAGGTCCAGCACCAGGTCCATCCCCAGCCCCAGCTCCAGCCCCAGGTCCAGCCCCAGCTCCAGCCCCAGCTCCAGCCCCAGGTCCATCCCCAGGTCCAGCCCCAGGTCCATCCCCAGGGCCAGCCCCAGGTCCAGCCCCAGGTCCATCCCCAGGGCCAGCCCCAGGTCCAGCCCCAGGTCCATCCCCAGGTCCAGCCCCAGGTCCATCCCCAGGTCCATCCCCAGGTCCAGCCCCAGGTCCATCCCCAGGGCCAGCCCCAGGTCCAGCGCTCAGGCCAGGCAACCTGAACACCAACCCCCTCCATCTTCAGCCCCCCCCCCACCGAGGAATTCCAACAATGCAGCCAGCCTGGTGAAAAGTCATAAGAGTTGATCCCCACTGGTTACGGCAGACAGGTACCACACAGATACGGTGTATGAGCTAGGCTGGCCTGCTGCTGATAACGATGAAGAGCTTTATAATCTCATTTAATCAAACTAGCAGCAGGTACCGGGGGAGGGGGACATGATCAGAGATAATGGCCTAATCTCTACTGCGATTTCTATCATTTTGATTTGAGTACAGAAACGCATCTATACTTGCCTGTTTATGACAAAGCATAGCTCTGACATGGGATGAATACTATGACTACAGCAGCAGACAAGATACAGTCCAAAGGCAACTGGCAGTGAAACACGCCAACTGAGACTGGGTGGGGAGGGGGGGGGGGACAATAACAATGAGGAACAATAACAATGCCATAACAAACTTTCACTTTCATCTCTTACTGTCGGCAGACTCCAGTCAGGCGATGGTGGATACCTGGAACTTTAAGTAGATCCCCAAAATACACCCTATCTTCCCTCAATCATAAATACATAACGTACCAGACCTGAAAATAGTTATGGACACTTATTTAATCTTTGAATGTATTTAAAGCACATTAGTTACATGTGTGCTATCAAATTGAATATTAAACTGTAGCTTTAAAGGGATTTATTGACGATTTCAAAGTGCACTCTAATCACACTCTCTCTGCAGTTGTTGCATACCACATGAATTGAGTCTGAATTAAATTTCAGTGACCATAGTAAGCCAGTGTTTTTTCTGAATAAAAAATACATATTTAGGTGGTGGGGGGCCGTGGCAAGCGGCGGGATAGAGGATGTGGTAAGGGGTGTGGAAATGGTTCCCCATCTTGATGTGTTTATATTTATAGCAATTTTAAACCAATTTCCTATAATTCTCAGAATTTTGCCATGGAGCTGAGAGATCGTTTTGCAGTTTTAAAGATAATTTCCTGCAATTCGATGCATTTTGCCATGGAGCTGAGAGACCGTTTTGCAGTTTTAAAGATCATTTCCTGCAATGCATTTTGCCATGGCTAATGTAGTCAGTTGGGTGTATTCATCGATGACAAGGGAAGACAGGCTCTCCCAGAAAGTGTCATAAAGAAAAAAAAATTTTTTGTTTTCATCTTTCGTCTCTGTTTGGATTTGGCTTCACTCCAATCACATCACATCGAGAGCAATACGACATTGACAGAAAAAACTTAAATTGTTCCATCTCGTTGTGTTGTCTTCCGGTAGCGAGCTAGCTACCAAAGTTGTGGAGAAGTACAGATCAGGGTTGGGTTATAAAAAAATATCAGAAACTTTGAACATTCATTAAATCCATTATTTAAAAAATGAAAGAATATGGTACCACAACAAACCTGCCAAGACAGGGCCGCCCAGCAAAACTTACGGACGAGGCAAGGAGGGAATTAATCAGAGGGGCAACAATGAGACCAAAGATAACCCTGAAGGAGCTGCAAAGCTCCACAGCGGAGATTGGAGTATCTGTCCACAGGACCATTTTAAGCTGTACACTCCACAGAGCTGCGCTTTACAGAAGAGTGGCCGGAAAAAAAGCCATTGATTAAAGAAAGAAATAAGCAAACACGTTTGGTGTTCGCCAAAAGGCGTGTGGGATATTCCCCAAACATATGGAAGAAGGTACTCTGGTCAGATGAGACTAAATTGAGCTTTTTGGCCATCAAGGAAAACGCTATGTCTGGCGCAACCCAACATCTCACATTACCCGAGAATACCATCCCCACAGTGAAGCATGGTGGCAGCAGCATCATGCTGAGGGGATGTTTTTCATTGGCAGGGACTGAGAAACTGGTCAGAATTGAAGGAATGATGGATGGTGCTAAATACAGGGAAATTCCTGAGGGAAACCTGTTTGTATTCCAGAGATTTAAGCTGGGACAGAGGTTCACCTTCCAGCAGGAAAATGACCCGAAGCATATTGCTAAAGCAACACTTGAGTGGTTTAAGGGGAAATGTTTAAATGTCTTGGAATGACCTAGTCAAAGCCCAGACCTCAATCCCATTGAAAATCTGTGGTATGACTGAAAGAGACTAGCACCTGTAATTACTGTATAAGGTGGCTGTATAAAGTATTTACTTTGGGGGATGAATAGTCATGCATGCTCAAGTTTTGTGTTTTTTTTGTCTTATTTCTTATTTCGTTTCACTAAAAAAAATATTTTGCATCTTCAAAGTGGAAGGCATGTTGTGTAAATCAAATGATACAAAGACCCCCAAAATGTATTTTAATTCCAGGTTGTAAGGCAACAAAATAGGAAAAATGCTAAGGGGGTGAATACTTTCGCAAGCCACTGTATTTCATGGTGGCAAGGCATTTAAACTAACAGGTTATAGAGCAAACAACGCAATTATTACAATACATAGATTGTAATATGGCTTTTTTCACTGGCTTGGCTTCCCCAGTGATTTTACCCACATATGACTACTGAATGCTGTGTTTTTTTGCTCGAACTTAATAAGAAAATCAATACTGTTAAATGAATTGTTTTGGGAATTTTAAATTGTCTCGCTTTTATTTTGGTGATAGTTAGTTCTCAAAGATTATAACAAAAATATATACATTAGGTCCATTATCTTTTCTACATAGTTTATATTTGGTTTTAGTCGTTTAAGTTTACACTAAAAGCGTTTTTACATCCCCCCCAAAAAATCAACAAAAGTATTATTTTTAAAAATGTATTTTATCAGTTTGGCCTTAGACATTCCAACCCAAAAAAATGCCTTAGGTGGCCCGCTCAATTGTTTCTATGGCAGAAAAATACCTGAGTACTACCTGAACCGGGCTGTGTGGGGGTGCAGATATAACAGTCTCTTCAAAGCAACCTACAGTATTAGTCTGGCTCTGTGAAACCACAAATAGACTGTCAATGAGACACAGAATCTCTAGAATCACCAGGGCCTTGAACCTTGGTGTGAAGCACTGTATGGTCATACTGAATCTGAACTGAATTGTACTTCAAGAAATCATTCACAGGAAACTCTTAAGGTTAGGGTTACAGTTGAAGTCGGAAGTTTACATACACTTGGGATGGAGTCATTAAAACTCATTTTTCAACCACTCCACAAATTTCTTGTTAACAAACTATAGTTTTGGCAAGTCGGTTAGGACATCTACTTTGTGCATAACACAAGTCATTTTTCAAACAATTATTTACAAACAGAATATTTCACTTATAATTCACTGTATCACAATTCCAGTGGGTCAGAAGTTTACATACACTAAGTTGACTGTGCCTTTAAACACTTTGGAAAATTCCAGAAAATTATGTCATGGCTTTAGAAGCTTCTGATAGGCTAAGTGACATAATTTGAGTCAATTGGAGGTGTACCTGTGGATGTATTTCAAGGTCTACCTTCAAACTCAGTGCCTCTTTAGTTGACATGGGGCAATCATGGGACAATCAAAAGAAATCAGCCAAGACCTCAGAAAATAAATAGTAGACCTCCACAAGTCTGGTTCATCCTTGGGAACAATTTCCAAACACCTGAAGGTACCACGTTCATCTGTACAAACAATAGTACGCAAGTACAAACAACATGGGACCACGCAGCAGGAAGGAGACGCTTCTAGAGATGAAGTACTTTGGTGTGAAAAGTGCAAATCGATCCCAGAACAACAGCAAAGGACCTTGTGAAGATGCTGGAGGAAACAGATACAAAAGTATCTATATCGACAGTAAAAACGAGTCCAATATCGACATAATCTGAAAGGCCGCTCAGCAAGGAAGAAGCCACTGCTCCAAAACCGCCATAAAAAAGACAGGATACGGTTTGAAACTGCACATGGGGACAAAGATCGTACCTTTTGGAGAAATGTCCTCTAGTCTGATGAAACAAAAATAGAACTGTATGGCCATCGTTATGTTTAGAGGAAAAAGGGGAAGCTTGCAAGCCAAAGAACACCATCCCAACCGTGAAGCACAGGGGTGGTAGCATCATGTTGTTGGGTTTCATTTCTGTAGGGGGGACTGGTGCACTTCACAAAATAGATGGCATCATGAGGACGGAAAATTATGTGGATATATTGAAGCAACATCTCAAGACATCAGTCAGGAAGTTAAAGCTTGGTTGCAAATGGGTCTTCCAAATGGACAATGACCCCAAGCTTTCTTCCAAATTCGTGGCAAAATGGCTTAAGGACAATAAAGTCAAGGTATTGGAGTGGCCATCACAAAGCCCTTTTCCTACAGAAAATTTGTGAGCAGCACTGAAAAAGCGAGCAAGGAGGCCAACAAACCTGACTCAGTTACACCAGCTCTGTCAGGAGGATTGGGCCAAAATTCACCCAATTTATTGTGGGAAGCTTGTGGAAGGCTGCCTGAAATGTTTGACCCAAGTTAAACAATTTAAAGGCAATGCTACCAAATGCTAATTGAGTGTATGTAAACTTCTGACCCGCTGGGAAAGTGAAATAAATAATTCTCTCTATTATTATTCTGACATTTCAATTTCTTAAAATAAAGTGGTGGTCCTAACTGACATAAGACATTGCATTTTTACTACGATTAAATGTCAGGAATTGTGAAAAACTGGAGAAAAAATGAAAAAACTGTTTAAATGCATTTGGCTAAGGTGTATGTAAACTTCCGACTTCAACTGTAAGGTTAGGCATTAACTCTGAATGGTTAAGGTAAGGGTTAAGGCTTGGGATAGGCTTTAAAAAAAAAAGAAAAAAAAAACTTTCTATTACCATATTCAAACTTGCAACCTTTGGAATCAGAGGCAGATTCTACTTGAAGGTAACAGCGCTCACCATTGCCCCCTAGTGGCCTGTGTCCATGGCAACCCAACGTCCTCAGACATGGATGAACGTGGAATATTGACTTGTATGACGGGTGACCTGGCTGGAATGTCACATGGAGAAAGGGCTGGGCAAACTAAAAATGAAGGTGGAATTGGCAGTGGATTGAACATGGAGAAAATGCCATCTGGAAAGGGAAACAGATAACAAGACTGAACCTTCCCTGGTTCCCACCATTTAAAGTAGTTAGTAGCAGAAGGTGGGTTAAGCGAAGGAAGCATTGTTTTTATAGACAAATCAAGGAGCCTAAAAGGATAAACACACCTCACAAAACAAAACAAAAAAAATAAATGTGTTGTCCGTCAGTTTGTCTACTCCCACAGTAAACACGGACCTGTCTCCACTCTCTGCTAGGCCCTGCGTAGTACTTTTGAAGACATAATTCCCCTGAGTTTAATCTGCCTGCAGGCTAGGAGGAGGAGGAGGAGGAGGGAAGAGGAGGGGCAACGCTAATCAGACCCATAAAAAGCTTTTAGGCTTCATCTCCTTACTTATTACTAAATGGCCAGCCACTCACAAGCCAATGGATCAGCCATGTGTGTGTTCCCAGGCACAGACATACTGTAGACAAGCTTCCTGATAGTGCTCTGATTCACTTCCTGTAGAAGGGCTGGGAGGGACATTAGTGATGGGGGGTGGGAAATCAATAGTTACATATCGGGATATTATTTTTGACAATATAATCGTATCGTATCGTTTTGACAATATCGCAATATATATTTTTTGCACTAGATTGCTGTACCAGGACCAAAACTCCACTATTTTTCCTTTAATACTTGTTCTCCATCTTCTTTTTAAATAAGGAGCCAATTAGTTTTCAGCAATTTTATTTCCATGACTGATCTCACGAGCAATATGTTTGGAACATCGAATTGCAATAAAATCACATTATAACATCGCAATAGACATGGAATAGCGAGAATACATATCGTATCGGCGCCTACGTATCGTGATAATATCGTATCGTGACTTCCCTGACAATTCCCAAGGGAGGGTTGTGCTGCCTCTTAACGCTCATTAATAGGGAAGTCACGCTATACCTCCAAGCTGCTTCGGGCTAACGGAGACTCATACTGTAGCCCCCAGGCCTACCTAGGACACCGTTAGAAAGGACCAGGAAATGGGAGGGCTTAATTCAACACCAAAGCCACACTATTCTCATGAAGATGGAGTCTCAGGAAAATAGAAAGTGTGTCTCAACACATGATGGTCACACCCATAAGGCAGAGGTATATGGGATTCACTAAACGTCTGTGAAAACATACAAGTACTTCCCAACATCTGGTGAATATGTGGTTCAGAGGGCCATGTGAGGGTGATTCTCTCCAGGGGCTGAAGAGATGAGAGGACATCGTACCGCACCATATGCCTCGTGGTTCCCGCTGGCCTGTCACTACGTCTCCATCAGTCATTCAACAGGGCAGGAATGCCTAATTGGATAACAGAGAATGATTACTACTGTTCTATCAGTTTACAAAGGAAGGCTTGCAACATCATCAGAGACGGAAAAAGAAGCCAGGAGGACATGACCCCAATCAGTTAGTCGGTCCCTGACAGCCACAACTATGCCCTGATCAACCGAAATAGCCTCCTTCAGCCAATGGGTACAGGCTGGAGACAACAGTAAGTCCACCAATTGCATTACATAATGGTATGGTAGCAAGTGTTTCCCCTATAGTGGCGCACTGCAGCTGCTAAATCATGGACGCAAAAGTATTATAATAAAAATAAAATAATGTACAGTATATAGACTATATAATATATGCCCCAGGAAGCCCCCCCCCGCGCAAGAAAATCCCGATCCCATCCACCAGCAGAAAGACTCCATTAACCCCCCCCAACTCTGCCACCGCTGCTGAAAAAAATCCTAGGGGAAACACTGTCAATGTTGAACACTTTAGCAAGTCTTCAAAAGTACTTAAGTGAACGAGGGGGATGTTTGATTGTGTAGGGAGGTGGTATTCAAACCATAGTGTTTACAGCCTTGCAGGAGGTAGGAACTAAACAAACTGTCAGAGTAGCAGAGAACATTCCAGACTCCAAGATAAAACAAACGTCACTTCAGCAACAAGCCTCAACTAGACCAACGCTTGCCTCACTCTTCATACACTAGTGTTACTGTTTTGGTACCTGACCAACATTTCAGAGTTCAAATGTTATTGTGAGAATACTTTAAGCATTGGAGAAGCCAGGGGAAACAGTTGTGTGAAAAGTGTTATGGCGAGCAGTAGGGCGATACAGGTCCCAGAGCAGCTGCCCTGCACTTGTTAACAGGAAAGCACCATCTACAGGCTCTTTAAAACCCAGGTACTTTGTTATGGTAACCTTCCCTGTTTTCCAAAACAGTCAGGCTCTATCGGGGAGAACTGTCACAGTGGGCAGGTTTCCCAGCAACCCTGGAATCTGCCTGTCTGTCTGCTTATCTGTCTGTCTGCTCTGCCCTGGACTCTGTCTGTCTGTTTTGCCCTGGACTCTGTCTGTCTGTCTGCTTATCTGTCTGTCTGCTCTACCCTGGACTCTGCCTGTCTGTCTGCTTATCTGTCTGTCTGCTTATCTGTCTGTCTGCTCTGCCAGTCCAACTACTGCTACAGGAAACCATCTCTATCTAGGAACTCTGGCCTCTCTACTTCCACAAGGAGATGAGATGGGAGACAGGAAGTCCTGAACACTTCCAGTTTGGGCAGGGTCTATAGATTTTGGGGCAGAGTGGGCGTATTCAATGGGCTGTAAATCTTAGTGTTATTTTTTTTGCTCATAGAACTAGCAAGTGGAAAGAGTTGCTCTGTTCTCTCGCCTCTGGTCCAAACAGAGTGCTATTTCTGTCTAACCAGTCACAATTACATAAGAGCCATGAAATCAGTACACAACAAAATGGAATCCCAGGCTTAGCCAGTGAGAAATCAATGGTCTATTGTGCCCAAGGGCTAACATATCACACATCAGAGAATCCAATAACCTGTTGGAGTGAAGAAGTGGGAAGCATTGAACAGACAGTACTTCTCCATTTTGTTTTCTTTCAGCGGAAATGGTTAAATAAGCCACATGTCTGAAACGACCCTAAACAGCACGTCTGGATTACTTATGTATCAGTGTCAGATGGGATTCTCTGCTGGAAACAGTGTCCTCACCAAGAGTGCAAATAATATATTTTGGTTAGTGTTCACAAAGATGTATGTCAGTGCAAGAATCCACAATGGTTAATCCCTTTTCCAAATCATTTGTTTCCCTAGCAGACCATGTGATCATTTGCGTTGGCCACATTGCTACTGCATTCAGACAAATGGAAAAACCAAGACTTGACAGGCCCTGGCTAAAAACAATCCCCTCAACTCCTGTGTTTGATGACCTGAATGATCCAGTGCTCCACTAAGGACATCCCTCTAAAGCATCTATTCTCTGACCATGAGGGCCTCGAGTGGTGGCTCTGGTTTAAAACCACAATTGCCAAGAAACGTGCCTCGTACCAAGCAAACGTTGTTTATGGCCAGCCCTGTGGGTGAGTTGTATTCCCCACTTGACTTGACGCTTCCACGCCACAACTCCCACGTCCTTGGTCATAGCTGTTTCATGTGGTCTTTAAATGTTTCCAGTCTAGTTAAATCACTTCTGAAAATTAAGAGAAACCCCTTTCTGACATTTAAAAGTGCCAAAAAATATATACAGACAGTAAAGAATATTTTGGTTGTATACTAGGGCATCAATACAGACAGTAAAGAGTATTCCGGTTGTATACTAGGGCATCAATACAGACAGTAAAAAGTATTCCGGTTGTATACTAGGGCATCAATACAGACAGTATAGAGTATTCCGGTTGTATTCTAGGGCATCAATACAGACAGTAAAGAGTATTCCGGTTGTATACTAGGGCATCAATACAGACAGTGAAGAGTATTCCGGTTGTATACTAGGGCATCAATACAGACAGTAAAGAGTATTCCGGTTGTATACTAGGGCATCAATACAGACAGTAAAGAGTATTCCGGTTGTATACTACGCCATCAATACAGACAGTAAAGAGTATTCCGGTTAAACACTAGGGCATCAATACAGACAGTAAATGGAGTATTCCGGTTGTATACTAGGGCATCAGTCATTACATAGACAGTAAATGGACAACAGTATTCTGTTTGTATATGGGCATCAATACAGACAGTAAATGGACAACAGTATTACATAGAGTTGTATACTAGGGCATCAATACAGACAGTGAAGATTATTCCGGTTAAACACTAGGGTATCAATACAGACCCCTGATTCCCTTTATCTTCTGTTACCGTGTCCTATTTAGATGCAGACTAGACACCATTCAAGTAGAGAACACACATCTAGCAGATCATCTGTCAGAGAGAATACTAGGCCTCTCCAACTCCAACTCTGGACAACAGTCATTACATGGAGATGTAGAGATGGACAACAGTCATTACATAGAGATGTAGTGATGGACAACAGTCATTACATGGAGATGTAGAGATGGACAACAGTCATTACATAGAGATGTAGTGATGGACAACAGTCATTACATGGAGATGTAGTGATGGACAACAGTCATTACATAGAGATGTAGTGATGGACAACAGTCATTACATAGAGATGTAGAGATGGACAACAGTCATTACATAGAGATGTAGTGATGGACAACAGTCATTACATAGAGATGTAGAGATGGACAACAGTCATTACATAGAGATGTAGTGATGGACAACAGTCATTACATAGAGATGTAGTGATGGACAACAGTCATTACATAGAGATGTAGTGATGGACAACAGTCATTACATAGAGATGTAGTGATGGACAATAGTCATTACATAGAGATGTAGTGATGGACAACAGTCATTACATAGAGATGTAGTGATGGACAACAGTCATTACATAGAGATGTAGAGATGGACAACAGTCATTACATAGAGATGTAGAGATGGACAACAGTCATTACATAGAGATGTAGAGATGGACAACAGTCATTACATAGAGATGTAGTGATGGACAACAGTCATTACATGGAGCTGTAGTGATGGACCATACAGTGGGACAGAGCCATACAGCAGGTCAGAGCCATACAGCGGGACAGAGCCATACAGCAGGACAGAGCCATACAGCAGGACAGAGCCATACAGCAGGACAGAGCCATACAGCAGGACAGAGCCATACAGCGGGACAGAGCCATACAGCAGGACAGAGCCATACAGCAGGACAGAGCCATACAGCAGGACAGAGCCAAACAGCAGGACAGAGCCAAACTTCAGGACAGAGCCATACAGCAGGACAGAGCCAAACAGAAGGACAGAGCCTGTTGTCTACCACACTGGGGCGGCAGGTAGCCTCGTGGTTAGAGCGTTAACCAAAGGTTGCTTGATTGAATCCCTGAGCTGACAAGGTAAAAATCTGTCTTACTGCGACTGAACATGGCAGTTAACCCACTGTTCCCCAGGCGCCGAAGACGTGGACGCCGATTAAGGCAGTCCCCCCCCCCTCACCTCCCTGATTCAGAGGGTTAAATGCGGAAGACTCATTTCAGTTGAATGCATTCCGTTGTACAACTGACAAGGTATCCCCCTTTCCCATACAGCATGCCAGAGGCCATAACTATCAAGGATATCCGGGAGGCTGAGCGCTGTCTACAAGTTGGAAAGTGGATAGGGCTTGTTCAGTGTGTTAGAGTAGTGTCTATATATTATGCCTTGGCCAAAGAGTGGGCCTCTTAATGGTCCCATGTATTAAGGATCCATGCAGGCTGAGAGCTCATCTGTCTCACCATCTCTGCCCACTGGACCTCTGTTCACTAACAGTACCCTCACCTTGACACAGAAACACATATCACTGGACCTCTGTTCACTAACAGTACCCTCACCTTGACACAGAAACACATATCACTGGACCTCTGTTCACTAACAGTACCCTTACGCAGCAAATGTCTATTGTTTGCTGATGATCTGGTGCTTCTGTCCCCAACCAAGGAGGGCTTAGAGCAGCACCTAGATCTTCTGCACAGATTCTGTCAGACCTGGGCCTTACAGACCTGGGCCCTTACAGACCTGGGCCCTGACAGAGCTGGGCCCTGACAGACCTGGGCCCTGACAGACCTGGGCCCTGACAGTAAATCTCAGTAAGACCAAAATAATGTTCCAAAAAAGGTCCAGTCGCCAGGACCACAAATACAAATTCCATCTAGACACCATTGCCCTAGAGCACACAAAAAGACTATACATACCTTGGCCTAAACATCAGCGCCACGGGTAACTTCCACAGAGCTGTGAACAATCTGAGGCAAGAAGGGCCTTCTATTCCACCAAAAGGAACATAAAATATCGACATAACAATTAGGACCTGTCTAAAAATACTTGACTCCGTTATAGAACCCATTGCCCTTTATGGTTGTGAGGTCTGGGGTCCGCTCACCAACCAATAATTCACAAAATGGGACAAACACCAAATTGAGACTGCATGCAGAATTCTGCAAAAATATCCTCTGTGTACAATGTAGAACACAAAATAATGCATGCAGACAGAATTAGTCTGATACCCACTAATTATCAAAATCCAGAAATGAGCCATTAAATTCTTCAACTACCTAAAAGGAAGTTATTCCCAAACCTTCCACAAGAAAGCAATCACCTACAGAGAGATGAACCTGGAAAAGAGTCCCCTAAGCAAGCTGGTCCTGGGGCTCTGTTCACAAACAGACCCCCAGGACAGCAACACCATTAGACCCAACCAAATCATGAGAAAACACAAAGGCATTTACTTGACACATTGGAAAGAACTCACAAAAAAACTGAGCAAACAAGAATGCTATTTGGCCCTAAACGGAGAGTACACAGTGGCAGAATACCTGACCACTGTGACTGACCCAAACTTAAGGAAAGCTTTGACTATGTGAGCATAGCCTTGCTATTGAGAAAGTCCGCCGTAGGCAGACCTGGCTCTCAAGAGAAGACAGACTCTGTGCACACTGCCCACAAAATGAGGTGGAAACTGAGCTGCACATCTTAACCTCCTGCCAAATGTATGACCATATTACATATTTCCCTGAGATTACACAGATCCACAAATAATTTGAAAAAACAAACCCAATTTCAATAAACTCCCATATCAACTGGGATTACACAGATCCACCACAGTGTGCCATCACAGCAGCAAGATTTGTGACCTGTTGCCACAAGAAAAGGGCAACCAGTGAAGAAAAAACACCATTGTGAATACAACCCATATTTATGTTTATTTATTTTCCCTTTTGTACTTTAACCATTTGCACATCGTTACAACACTGTACATACAGTATTTGCACACACTGTACATCAATTTTTCTATTGTGTTATTGACTGTACGTTTGTTTATGTGTAACTCTGTGTTGTTGTTTATGTCACACTGCTTTGCTTTATCTTGACCAGGTCGCAGTTGTAAATGAGAACTGGTTCTGAACTGACCTACCTATTCTTTTGGAACTTCTGTGAGTGTAATGTTTGCTGTTCATTTTTATTATTTATTTCACTTTTGTTTATTATCTACTTGTTTTGGCAACGCTAACATATGTTTCCCATGCAAATAAAACCCCTTGAATTTCATTTGAAATGAATTGAGACCAGAGAGAGAGAGAGAGAGAGAGAGAGAGAGACCAGAGAGTGAGAGAGAGACCCGAGAGAGAGAGAGACCAGAGAAAGAGAGAGACCAGAGAAAGACAGAGACCAGAGAGACCAGAGAGACTAGAGAGAGAGAGAGAGACCAGAGAGTGAGAGACCAGAGAGAGAGACCAGAGACCAGAGAGCGAGAGAGAGACAGTGAGAGAGACCAGAGAGAGAGAGATAACAGAGAGTGAGAGAGAGACCAGACAGTGAGAGAAAGACCCGAGAGAGAGACCAGAGAAAGAGAGAGACTAGAGAGAGGGAGACCAGAGAGACTAGAGAGAGACAGACCAGAGAGACTAGAGAGAGGGAGACCAGAGAGAGAGAGAGAGAGAGAGAGAGAGAGAGCAGAGAGAGACCAGAGTTGGAGAGAGATGCAGAAAAAGCAAAGGGAGAGAGGGGTAGAGAGAGATTGGAGAGAGTGCGTGCAACCAAGCTGCTTAAGGCCTGCTCTGCTGGACAACCGTTACAATCCACTAATCTCCTGACTGGCAAGGAGGGTAGCATACAGCATACAGCACGTCACAGTCATTCTCCACAGTCCACCCAGCTCTACTGTTCCTGACGGGGAACGACAGTATCCATTCACCAGGTTCACAGGACCAAGCTCAACACTGGATTCATGACCGCATAGCGCTGGAAAAGTGAATTACATATTTATACACACATCCATAAAAACAAGTCAAAAGAAAGTCCACCTTAGGGGCACTCTATCCCACACAACATTAGGCTACATTAAACACCCTTTCATTTCCCCTTAATCACAATTAGAAAAGGTCAGAGAAAGACTTAAGACAAGCCTATTTGATAACAATGGTCGTTTTGAAGGATTGTCCATTTTACAAAAGACACCTCTCACATAATCCAGTACAGAGTCAAAGGTCAGGCAACGGCTATCCGCCAGAGTCCTCTCACATAATCCGGTACAGGGTCAAAGGTCAATGCTGTCTCAGCCTCCAGTATTTATGCTGCAGTAGTTTATGTGTCGGGGGGCTAGGGTCAGTCTGTTATATCTGGAGTATTTCTCCTGTCATATCCGCTGTTCTGTGCTCTCTCTTTCTCTCTCTCTCTTTCTCTCTTTCTTTCTTTCTTTCTTTTCTTTCTCTCTCTCAGAGGACCATGCCTCAGGACTTCCTGGCCTGATGACTCCTTGCTGTCCCCAGTCCACCTGGGCGTGCTGCTGCTCCAGGTTCAACTGTTCTGCCTGCGGCTATGGAACCCTGACCTGTTCACCGGACGTGCTACCTGTCCCAGACCTGCTGTTTTCAACTCTCTAGAGACAGCAGGAGAGGTAGCGATGAATGGTCGGCTATGAAAAGCCAACTGACATCTACTCCTGAGGTGCTGACCTGTTGCATCCTCGACATCCACTGTGATTATTATTATTTGACCTCCTGGTCACCTATGAACATTTGAACATCTTGGCCATGTTGTTATAATCTCCACCCGGCACAGCCAGAAGAGGACTGGCCACCCCTCATAGTCTGGTTCCTCTCTAGGTTTCTTCCTAGGTTCTGGCCTTTCTAGGAAGTTTTTCCTAGCCACTGTGCTTCGACACCTGCATTGCTTGCTGTTTGGGGTTTTAGGCTGGGTTATTGTACAACACTTTGAGATATCAGCAGTTGTACGAAGGGCTTTATAAATACATTTGATTTGATTTGAATGGGTATCCGCCAGAGTCAAAGACTTAGCGAAATTACACTGGAGACAATGTTCCTGGTCTGTGGCACGGCCTAATTTTGAACACGGCCACCTGATGAGTCGGTACACTGATGTGAGGGTTGTTGAGGTGTCTGTCTGTACACTGATGTGAGGGTTGTTGAGGTGTCTGTCTGTACACTGATGTGAGGGTTGTTGAGGTGTCTGTCTGTACACTGATGTGAGGGTTGTTGAGGTGTCTGTCTGTACACTGATGTGAGGGTTGTTGAGGTGTCTGTCTGTACACTGATGTGAGGGTTGTTGAGGTGTCTGTCTGTACACTGATGTGAGGGTTGTTGAGGTGTCTGTCTGTACACTGATGTGAGGGTTGTTGAGGTGTCTGTCTGTACACTGATGTGAGGGTTGTTGAGGTGTCTGTCTGTACACTGATGTGAGGGTTGTTGAACTGTCTGTCTGTACACTGATGTGAGGGTTGCTCACAACCACACTGTGACTGGTACTATAAATGACTCCTGAAGAAAAAGCATCATGGATGATAACAAAAGACTGCGAGTGAAAGAGGGAAATGAACAATTACACGGAGAGTTAGTTGCTTGACGACTGTTTGTTGATGCTCAGTAGGTCAGTTTAATTGAGACAGGAAATGCTCTGCTATACCGCCTGCCAAACAGTTTATGCGGTGTCAGATTTCTCCATCGCCCTCTGTGACGAACAAAGGGCCCCCTGCGAGGCTCCGGCAGCCTTGGCTATTCAGATATAACAGGCCTGGACCATATGACAGGCCTGGAGGCTGTGTGAGATGATATCCCTCCCCCAGGTTCCCACCAACAGCAGGGCCAGGGAGGATCTAAGTCTATCAACATTAGCTGAAATGCAACATGGACTATTGATTGCAATTACACAACCGCCCCCCAATTACACAACAGCTGCTTTCTAGCACTTGTGCGTTAACAGATCATTTGTAGCTGTCATCAACGGGCTAAGACCATCGGCCCATCAGACAATCAGACAATCAGACCATCAGACCATCAGACCATCAGACCATCAGACATTCAGACCATCAGCCCATCAGACATTCAGACCATCAGACATTCAGACCATCAGACCATCAGACCATCAGACATTCAGACCATCAGACCATCAGACCATCAGACCATCAGACCATCAGCCCATCAGCCCATCAGACATTCAGACCATCAGCCCATCAGCCCATCAGACATTCAGACCATCAGACCATCAGACAATCAGACAATCAGACCATCAGCCCATCAGCCCATCAGACCATCAGCCCATCAGACATTCAGACCATCAGACATTCAGACCATCAGACCATCAGACCATCAGCCCATCAGCCCATCAGACCATCAGCCCATCAGCCCATCAGACATTCAGACCATCAGACATTCAGACCATCAGACCATCAGCCCATCAGCCCATCAGACATTCAGACCATCAGACCATCAGACAATCAGACAATCAGACCATCAGCCCATCAGCCCATCAGACCATCAGCCCAACAGCCCATCAGCCCATCAGACTGGTACATCAGAGAAGATAGCTTCCACAAACAAGGAAAGTAGAGCTAGAATACAGAGCCCTTAATTTGAGAGGAATATTTTCTAAAGTGGCCAAGGCATTTCTGTTTAATCTAATAATCGGGACAGAGAGAGAGAGCGAGAGAGATAGACAGAGAGAGAGAGACAGACAGAGAGAGTGAGATAGACAGAGAGAGAGAGATAGACAGAGAGAGAGAGACAGACAGAGAGAGTGAGTGCTAAATCCTGTTTTGCTTCAAAGGTAGACTTTTGAGTTGCTGCCGTCAACACCAGCATCAGCAGCAACACATTCAAAGCTGATGATGTCCATTATGGTTCTAATGGTATTCACAGAGAGAAACCTGGGTATTCACAGAGAGAGACCTGGGTATTCACAGAGAGAAACCAGGGTATTCACAGAGAGAAACCTGGGTATTCACAGAGAGAAACCAGGGTATTCACAGAGAGAAACCTGGGTATTCACAGAGAGAAACCAGGGTATTCACAGAGAAAAACCAGGGTATTCACAGAGAGAAACCAGGGTATTAATAGAGAGAAACCTGGGTATTCACAGAGAGAAACATGGGTATTCACAGAGAGAAACCTGGGTATTCACAGAGAGAAACCAGGGTATTCACAGAGAGAAACCTGGGTATTCACAGAGAGAAACCAGGGTATTCACAGAGAAAAACCAGGGTATTCACAGAGAGAAACCAGGGTATTCATAGAGAGAAACCTGGGTATTCACAGAGAGAAACATGGGTATTCACAGAGAGAAACCTGGGTATTCACAGAGAGAAACCTGGGTATTCACAGAGAGAACCCTGGCTCTGCTCTGGGCATGGAGAAACAGAGAGACATCTCAGGGATGGACCCTATCCACTGGCACGTCACTCTACTCCAACAATAAACAAAGGGTCTCTGCCCAGTGTGTCCTCTCAGAAACATCATAAACTGGCTAATAAGTAGAAGAGTGGACAGTGTATGCTTCCAAAATCCAACATTTTCATTTATCCAATCCATGACTTTCTAGTTTGAGCCATACAATATCTACCGACCAAAGAGAATCTATTCAGCTCATTATGACTTCTTAGTGGGCATTTTGGATTACAGTCTTTCAGACAGAAAGAATACAATACATTTGTGTTGTAATATAGACTGAAATCCAATCGTCCACAATGGTGGGGGATCCGTCACAATCTCCCCGTTACGTTGCTGAAAGAGATCCTTCTCTGCCTCTGAGGGTATTTACATGTTTCACCAAGGAATTATGTGTGTGTGTGTGTGTGTGTGTGTGTGTGTGTGTGTGTGTGTGTGTGTGTGTGTGTGTGTGTGTGTGTACAGAGGTCTCGTGTACAATCACATTCCTGTCCCATTCCACTGAGAGTCCCCACTTCACCAGAACAACAGAGCTGTGCTTCCAGCTTCATGACTCCTACCAGCCACCATACGTTGGCCGCCAGTTGGAGGATGTCAAATAATATTCATGCAGCAGCTGTAACCAGGTCATTCTACAACTTGGGAGTTGTCCTTTGTCGGTCATATTCACAATGGCTTCCTTCTAATAATGCATATCCCTCGTCTCCTCCTCCTCCAGAATCCTTTGTCTGAATAAATAATATGAAGGTGTGGTGACGGAGAACCTGGACAGTAACAGAGAGCCTGGACAGTAACAGAGAGCCTGGACGGTAACAGAGAGCCTGGACGGTAACAGAGAGCCTAGACGGTAACAGAGAGCCTGGACGGTAACAGAGAGCCTGGACGGTAACAGAGAGCCTGGACGGTAACAGAGAGCCTGGACGGTAACAGAGAGCCTGGACGGTAACAGAGAGCCTGGGCGGTAACAGAGAGCCTGGGCGGTAACAGAGAGCCTGGACGGTAACAGAGAGCCTGGACGGTAACAGAGAGCCTGGACGGTAACAGAGAGCCTGGACGGTAACAGAGAGCCTGGACGGTAACAGAGAGCCAGGACGGTAACAGAGAGCCTGGACACTAACAGAGAGCCTGGACGGTAACAGAGAGCCTGGACGGTAACAGAGAGCCTGGACGGTAACAGAGAGCCTGGACGGTAACATAGAGCCTGGACGGTAACAGAGAGCCTGGACGGTAACAGAGAGCCTGGACGGTAACAGAGAGCCTGGACGGTAACAGAGGGACGGTAACAGAGAGCCTGGACGGTAACAGAGAGCCTGGACGGTAACAGAGAGCCTGGACGGTAACAGAGAGCCTGGACGGTAACAGAGAGCCTGGACGGTAACAGAGAGCCTGGACAGTGTCCAGTTCGGTTACTTAGTAACTTCTTCCAGAAAAGTTTGAACAATGATGTAATGGTTTTCCTAAACTTTGTCTGAAGAGGAGAGGCGAGAAGGATCGGAGGACAAATATGCGGCGTGGTAATTGTCCATGGTATTTATTTAAACACATTTAAAAACATAGAATGCCCACCCAACTCACGTCCTGACCAACTAAAACAAACAATAAACACAATAACTAGGGTTAAAACGTGACTAATGACTCCGAAACCACAACAAACAACAGACCTTACAATGAAAACCTTTACTTACAAGCCCTTAATCAACAATGCAGTTCAAGAAGACTTAAGAAAATATTTACTAAATAAACTAAAGTAAAAAAATGGAATCAATCAAAAAGTAACACAATAAATGTACATAACAATAATGAGGATATATACAGGGGGTACCGGTACCGAGTCAATGTACAGGTTAGTCAAGGTCATTTGTAAAGTGACTATACACAATAAAAACAATTGCGGGGGGGGAGCTGTTAAGAAGGCTTTTGGACCTAGAAGTGGCGCCCCGGTACCACTTGCCGTGCATCAGCAGAGAGAACAGTCTATGACTATGGTGGTTGGAGTCTTTGGCAATGACACCGCCTGGTGTAGAGGTCCTGGATGGCAGGAAGCTTGGCCTCGGTGATGTACTGGGCCGTACGTACTACTCTCTGTAGCGCCTTGTGGTCGAAGGCAAAGCAGTTGCCATACCAGGCGGTATCAGGATGCTCTCGATGGTGCCACTGGACAACTTTTTGAGGATCTGAGGACCCATGACAAATCATTTCAGTCTCCTGAGGGGGAATAGGCATTGTCATCACAACTGTCTTGGTGTGTTTGGACCATGATAGTTTGTTGTATGTGTAACAGTATAACTTTAGACCGGTGCTCGGCACTCCTTTTCCTTTGTCTTGACCACGTTGAGGAAGAGGTTGTTGTGCTGGCACCACACTGCCAGGTCTCTGATCTCCTCCCTATTGGCTGTCTCATCGTTGTCGTTGATCAGGCCTACCATTGATGTGTCGTCGGCAAATTTAATGATGATGTTGGAGTCGTGCTTGACCCCGCAGTCATGGGTGAACAGGGAGCACAGGAGGGGGCTAAGCATGCACCCCTGAGTGGCCCCCGTGTTGAGGATCAGCGTGGCAGATGTGCTGTTGCCTACCCTCACCACCTGGGGGCGGCCCGTCAACTGTGGGACATTATATAGACGCGTGTGCCTTTCCAAATCATGTCCAATCAATTGAATTTACCACAGGTGGACTCCAATCAAGTTGTAGAAACAATTCAAGGATGATCAATGGCAACAGGATGCTATTTAGCTGAATTTCGATTCGCATAGCCTGAATACGTCTGAATACATATGTAAATAAGGTTATCTGGTTTTATGTTTTATACATTTGCAAACATATAAACCTGTTTCCGCTTTGTCATTATGGGGTATTTTGTGTAGATTGATGAGATTTGTATTTAATTTAATCAATTTTAGAATGAGGCTGTAATGTAACAAAATGTGGAAATATATAGGACAGACACTTAATAACCATATTCCTTAGGATTAATTGTTTTACTGTCTGTTTTGCCATGTATTAATGTGTTATTCAATGCATTTCTATGGGCTATAGTCGGCCAAATTAAATATTTTATAAAATAATTGTTATATATATATATATATATATTTTTTTTTACATTCATGGGTCCTAAAATTCTAAATTAAATAGTTAAATGATCCATCTTAAAACAATATGTTAGCTTAGTAGAATCCCCTCTACCCCAAAGGTTAGACTTTTTTAAGTATCCATAATTATCTGTGTAGCCTATAGGCCTACCATTGCTGCTGTGTGCCTCTATCTCATCTGTATATTTGATTAATGAAAGAAGGATGGGATTGACCTTCATGGAGGATCAGAGGGTGCAACCTGTTTAACTAGAATGGAATAAAACTCAATGAAGTGAGGCAGGTGAAGATGACAAAACACACCTAAAGTAATTTAAACAAATAAAAGGTCAAGTCAAATAATATTTTAAAACCACCCCAACATGGAATGCATGATTTCATGCTTTCAAGTACTTATACAAAATGGAATTCAAATCTTATTGGGACACATGTTGAGTGAGAGTATCCTAGCGCTCCACCAGCTGACCTCCGGTCAGAACTCTAGAGGCACATGGAGAGGTTGGGTGACACCTCGATGGGCTACAAAGTAATAACACACAAGGCACAATGGCAGACAGATGTATGATAGAAAAAAAGCGAAAGATTACGTAGAGGAAGAAGGTATGGAAATGGTGTACTTACAATAAACACGGAGGTCCTGACAACCTCAGAGACACTTTGCCTTAGTTCAGCCGCAGTGCCAGGTTTACTTAGTCCCCTTGTAAATTTCCTGGTCTCCGGATGTACTGGAACAGACATTGTCGAGTTCTGCCTTTCATCAATTTCTTTCAAGAATTGATTAAACGTCAAATAAAAGTAAAAACTGAATTCATAAACCGGTTAATGAATCAGTTTATTCAACCCCACTAGTGCGCACATTGAGTTTGAAACTGGATCATGTTTAGGTGGTTGAGTATGCCTTTTTGATCTCATAATTTGCACCAATTACAAGTGAAAGTTGTATTGTATTACTTTCACTTGTAGCCGTTACATTCCCCAGCGGAGTTATTGTTGTCATAATAAACCATTCTTCAGAGCTGTCACGGTCTCATTACCGCTGCCCCTCCGTCTCCAAATGGTCGGTGACGGTGTAGGCTCATGCGACGACGTCAGCCAGAAGAAATCACTAGTATTCTGCCAGCATAACAAATAACGTAACGTCCATATGGTAATGTGGAAACCTTCAAAATAAAAGCCCCCATTTCAAAACATTGCAATGTGGATAACTCATTTAAAGAATAAATTATTGAAATAAATTGCCACTTTTATTGTACCAACAAGAAAAGGCAATAAGTATAAAAACAAATAAAACATATGGTTTTAAAAACATGTTTTCAGCCTAATAATGGCAAAATACAATGTTCACACTGGTATGTTGAGAATACTGGGCTGTAGAGAGCTGTTATAACGACCAATGATGGACTGACATACCTGTTATAACGACTAGTGATGGACTAGCATACCTGTTATAAGGACTAGTGATGGACTGACATACCTGTTATAACGACTAGTGATGGACTGGCATACCTATTATATGGACTGGCATACCTGTTATAAGTGATGGACTGGCATACCTGTTATAACGACTAGTGATGGCCATACCTGTTATAAGGACATGATGGACCTACCTGTTATAATGACTAGTGATGGACTGACATACCTGTTATAACGACTAGTGATGGACTAGCATACCTGTTATAACGACTAGTGATGGACTGACATACCTGTTATAACGACTAGTGATGGACTGGCATACCTGTTATAACGACTAGTGATGGACTGGCATACCTGTTATAACGACTAGTGATGGACTGACATACCTGTTATAACGACTAGTGATGGACTGGCATACCTGTTATAACGACTAGTGATGGACTGACATACCTGTTATAATGACTAGTGATGGACTGACATACCTGTTATAACGACTAGTGATGGACTGGCATACCTGTTATAAGGACTAGTGATGGACTGGCATACCTGTTATAAGGACTAGTGATGGACTGGCATACCTGTTATAGCAACCAATGATGGACTGGCATACCTGTTATAACTTGTATGTAACGGATGTGAAACGGCTAGCTTAGTTAGCGGTGGTGTGCGCTAAATAGTGTTTCAATCGGTGACGTCACTTGCTCTGAGACCTTGAAGTAGTAGTTCCCCTTGCTCTGCAAGGGCTGCGGCTTTTGTGGAGCGATGGGTAACGATGCTTTGTGGGTGACGGTTGTTGATGTGTGCAGAGGGTCCCTGGTTTGCGCCCGGGTATGGGGACGGTCTAAAGTTATACTGTTACACATACAAGAAGATGCACTGCGATACGGTGAGAGACAGCGTAGGCCAGACACAACATCAAACACACACATTCAGGAAAAAACAACAACAACAAGAATGACAGTTTAAGGACTCTTACCCCTCCCTTCCACAACACAACTTCTAGCGCATGTTTACTGTGATCACTGTGGCTGTACTCGCTTTAAGTTACACTTTTAACAGTGGTAAAGTAGGCTACTGTGGCTATTTGATCATAATGTAGGTCTACCAGAGTGGCCCCACCATCAAAAACAATGGAGAAAAATGTATCCCATCATATTTTAACATGGAAATAGCTGTTCTATCATTCAGCCTACAGTAGCAGCCAATATGTAGTGTTCAATGTAGGACCTACATTCCATGAGTTGTGTTGTTTGATGCAAGAAACCACTTTACAAAATAAAATACATTATTATTCCCATACTATTACTACAAAGAATCAGTCAAATTATGCTTCCCTCTGCCTATTGGCTACTTATTCAAGCCTGTCTCAAAATATAACACTGCCCCTTTAAGGCTACACCGTTCAGAGGGAACATTGGTCTCAATTAATCCAAAGGTTGGCTTCTTGGACTTGGGTCGGACTAATTCATTGATCATTCTTATCTGTCCAAAGTGTCAGAAAATACAACTGATTGTTACTGGGCCTCTGTCTTATTTAAAGTCCGAAGAAAACACAAATATCAGGATGAAATACACTTTTCACCAGTTTTATACTTTACTAGGGGATTGATTGGAAAATAGTGGTTGTTTTAACTTGTGCTCTTTCCAACCTCCCAATTGCTGGGTAGCATCTCCTACAGAAATCTCTCTTTTGATTGATCTACTGACACAGTCCCCCGTCCCCGTCCCCCCCGAAATAAACAATATTTGGTTAGCAGAAACCCTGCTGAGTATTTCCCATGCCACTTTAGCCGAGACATGTAGAAAAGTTCTCTCTACAAGCCAATCTGCATCCCATGTACAGTCCATAACAGTGTATTGCTTTGGGGGCTATGGAGGGGGGTGGGGGGGTTGAACAAATTGCTGTTGGATGTGTACAACAGTCCTCATCAAGATCTACACATATTTGGTTTGTAGAACCCAGGCTGAGTATTTCCCAGCCCAGTTTATATTAGACAGGCAGTACATTTTTTCCTCTACAACCCAATACTGTAAGTATCCCATATACCTTGTATTACATTGCCGTGAATTGAGTTTGTGGAGTAAGGACTCACCAGCACTCTGTATTAAAACTGTTGCCTAGCACAAGAGGCCCATTTAAGTTTAGCTGATTCTATTAAGTCGTTCTGATAACACACATATATATATATATATTATATATATATTTGTATTTTATTGAAAGTGTATTTCTTTAAATATAGCCTACACGACACCTTTCAAAATACCAATTTGTAAACTTTCAAAAGAAATGCTGTCATAAATAATACAATATTAAATCAAATACGTCAAATGATCCATTTATTTTTTTCAAAGGTGGTTGCAATGCTGTGAAAAACAGTTGTACTGCATTAGAGTGCTAACAAAAATCGATATTCCCCAAGTTTAGCATGTTTTGGAAGGGGGACTCTTTATAAAAAAAAAATATATATATATATATATATATATATATTATTTTTAATATTTTTAATATATATATATATATATATATATTTTTGAATATTTTTGAATATTTTTGAATATATATTGAATCGTGGTGCCAGCATATTATCCTGCTGCTAGGAGAACGGTAATCCATGAGGTAATCTGCGTGCTCCGTTCTGGAAACAGCGGCGGCACCATTCTATACTCCTCCACACTTCATTCATGTACAAAGACCTGCCCACTTTACTTTCTATATGAGCACGCTATGAATGTATGCTACTGTAATTATTTGTACAATTATATTTATGGGTAAAAAAAACAACGTGTAAAGAAGATACCATGCACTGTCTTTCTGTTCCATTGGGGAACTAATTGTTCAATGAATTGAATAGTAAGCGTTAAACGTGTAGAAATCAAATGTAGTTAAGTTCACAACATTTCAAAATTCGACATTTTAAGAGGAAATGGCAATAACCAAGTTCGTTTTTAGGAGGCCTATGCCGATTTCTCCTTTCATCAGATGGAAATCATGAGTGCGATAACTTCGGGGGCAGTAGCCAATGTGACGAGCACAACGGAACAGGCTTTATGTTATTGATCAATGATACCGCCTATGGGTCATACAAGAAACAACATTTTAATAATATCGTAGAGCGCATTGAAGTGAAAGTGGTCCAAAACATTGAAAGTTAACTATTGTGGACCATGCAAATAAAACTCACAATACAATGTTCAAATAAACGTTTTTTATTTTTATTGCTCTCTCTGTTGTCTGGCAGCACACCCTCAATACCCTCACGAATGCAACACTTCATAAACCCTATCTGTCATATGCATATATCCATTTCATTTAAATTCGTAAGTGTCTCTTACATATGGGCAGCCTAGTTCAACAAGGGCAATGGTGCTTGGAACTGAAAGTTGATATTTTGGTTCACGCATATTCTTTAAAGCTTTCCATTACAGTGTCCTTCATAATACACCGATTATGATCATGTCTCACACTATTAAGGGTGGAATATAATATCATTCAGAAAACCTTCAGCGGTATCCACACGACAAAGATCCTCATGTAAGAAAAATATTCACTATGCTTGGCAAATAATGGCGTTAGTGATGATGGTAACTAACCTGATCGTTTTACAAGTAGTTTTAGAGTTATGTCAATAGTACAACTACATATTTGGATATCTTTACTGATCATCCATGTTTTCACAAGGTTACTCACATTCTCCAGAGACATCTTATATTTATATATATTTATATTTAATAAAAAAAGTATTTTAATGTGGCCTGTTTAACGACACATTTTAAGTCTCCTCCCCACTGACGCAATATAAGTGGAGTGTAAAATCTAGGACAATGGTAGACCTGTTTTGACACTCAAGCTGTTGGATTTCAAAGCAGCTTTTTTTGTTTAATTTTCCCCCCCATTAAATGAATAAGGAGACAAAAGACCTTGAGGATGCAGTGATATCCTAAATGAAAAACAGGTTTAAAAACAACAACAACCAAAGAATCAGTTTCCACCATAAAACGATCCAATGACAGAATGTGAAAACAGAAGTATAGTATGTGCTCGGTTAGAAAACAGAAGTATAGTATGTGCTCCGTTAGAAAACAGAAGTATAGTATGTGCTCCATTAGAAAACAGAAGTATAGTATGTGCTCCGTTAGAAAACAGAAGTATAGTATGTGCTCTGTTAGAAAACAGAAGTATAATATGTGCTCCGTTGAAAACAGAAGTATAGTATGTGCTCCGTTGAAAACAGAAGTATAGTATGTGCTCCGTTGAAAACAGAAGTATAGTATGTGCTCCGTTACAAAACAGAAGTATAGTATGTGCTCCGTTGAAAACAGAAGTATAGTATGTGCTCCGTTACAAAACAGAAGTATAGTATGTGCTCCGTTACAAAACAGAAGTATAGTATGTGCTCCGTTAGAAAACAGAAGTATAGTATGTGCTCCGTTACAAAACAGAAGTATAGTATGTGCTCCGTTGAAAACAGAAGTATAGTATGTGCTCCGTTACAAAACAGAAGTATAGTATGTGCTCCGTTACAAAACAGAAGTATAGTATGTGCTCCGTTAGAAAACAGAAGTATAGTATGTGCTCCGTTAGAAAACAGAAGTATAGTATGTGCTCCGTTAGAAAACAGAAGTATAGTATGTGCTCCGTTGAAAACAGAAGTATAGTATGTGCTCCGTTACAAAACAGAAGTATAGTATGTGCTCCGTTACAAAACAGAAGTATAGTATGTGCTCCGTTAGAAAACAGAAGTATAGTATGTGCTCCGTTACAAAACAGAAGTATAGTATGTGCTCCGTTGAAAACAGAAGTATAGTATGTGCTCCGTTACAAAACAGAAGTATAGTATGTGCTCCGTTACAAAACAGAAGTATAGTATGTGCTCCGTTAGAAAACAGAAGTATAGTATGTGCTCCGTTAGAAAACAGAAGTATAGTATGTGCTCCGTTACAAAACAGAAGTATAGTATGTGCTCCGTTAGAAAACAGAAGTATAGTATGTGCTCCATTGAAAACAGAAGTATAGTATGTGCTCCATTAGAAAACAGAAGTATAGTATGTGCTCGGTTAGAAAACAGAAGTATAGTATGTACTCCGTTGAAAACAGAAGTATAGTATGTGCTCCGTTAGAAAACAGAATAAAATGACGTCCTATGAAAAAAAAGAGAGATTCAGAGCAGAGTATAACAAAAATGCTGAAAATGTCTGTCTCTGTTTGCAGTCTAAACCAGCGGACATGTCACCGCATCAATAAGCACCAAGATTGTGCATGGACACTGCTCAATGTACACGTGTCCCAGATCCATGGAGAAAATGGAAATCAACAGATTCCAGACAAGTGTGGTGCCAGCTTTGCTGCTTGAGGGAGTCGTAGTGTGAAGAGAGGCTGTATGTGGCCAGACCCTATGGGAGGTTGTGGTGAGGAGAAGAGGCACGGGGAGACAGGGAGAGAACCCTGCTCTTTGGGTCAGTACGGATGGGACTCTTTCCGGCTCAGAATGCAGTTATGGCTGGCAGAGACTGTGGCGCTGCGAATGACCTCCATCCACCTGTATGAAGAGAAAGAGATAAAGGGTTTCACATCCAGTAGACACATATTTTTTTACCTTTATTTTAGTAGGCAAGTCAGTTAAGAACAAATTCTTATTTTCAATGACGGCCTAGGAACAGTGGGTTAACTGCCTGTTCAGGGGCAGAACGACAGATTTGTACCTTGTCAGCTGGGGGATTTGAACTGGCAACCTTTTGGTTATGAGTCCAACGCTCTAACCACTAGGCTACCCTGACGCCCCATATCTACTTTACACAATGCCAAATATACAGAATTGTACTGTACCTGTCAAAGTTGTACTCGCTCTCAGATCTGAAGTAGTAGACGTGGGATTTGAAATGCAGTTTGAAGACGTAGTCTTTGTGGATGTTTTCAGACTCAGTGGGGATGGTGACAGAGTAGCCCAACAGGGGGAGACTGGCCAGTGGGTAGTCATCCTGGAGAGAGGGGAAAGGACTAAACAATCAAAAGCATTCTGAATGTCATGGAGCTGCTCACTTTCACTACGAATAAATACACTTTACATCACTTTTATGCTTTGATGATGTACAGTATATTAAAATATGGCAAAATGCCCAGGGGCTACAGGTTGTAGAACATTTGTAGAACAAAGCAACTGACTATTGCGTAACTAACACTGGTTCGTTCAGGTGGGGATTCCAATGGATTCAGGGGAGCTGTGCCTAAAGTGAGTGCAGATAGTCCGGCATGGGTATGTGTACGACTCCCTTACATGGAACACGAAAATCCCACAGAGAGATGGGATATTCTGACATGGAACACGGATCTGAAATCCCACAGAGAGATGGGTCACAATAAAAAGTCACAATAATCACAAGAATGGCTTCAGATCAAAGTCTACGTTGAGACCGAAGGGCGCAAGGGTCTTTAAATGTATGTAATGTAATGGCTGTGCTCAATGCAATGGCACTTATAAATGTAGGTCCTTCAAATACCCACAAACAGGGAAATCGATCCCAATAAAAGGTGTTATTACGTGCTCCACTAAGGCAGTTATTTATCTTATAACTTGTCCTTGTGGTGAAAATGATGTGGGTAAAACAAAGCGCAAATTAAAAGTACGTATCTCAGAGCATCGTAGCACCATTAGGTGTTAAAACTTTACTTATCCAGTTGCGGCCCACTTCTTGGAGGCAGGCCACTCGATTTCGTCTCTGCGTTATATTGGCATCGAACATGTTACCCTCCCTAGGAGAGGGGGTGACCTTGATAATTTATTGTTAAAACGAAAGGCTGCCTGGATCTTTAATTTAAAGACCCTTGCGCCCTTCGGTCTCAACGTAGACTTTGATCTGAAGCCATTCTTGTGATTATTGTGACTTTGTAATTGTAATTGTGTGTAAACTTGTATAGTCAAATTAATCTATGATTGTATGCTATCCATTTGTTTGTATGCTGTTCTTTGCATGACATTTTAATATTTGATTATTAACCAATGATATTAGGCCACTCTTGACCATGATTACAGACACCTGTGTCCTTTGACACTATATAAACGAGTCATCCCGCAGGGTTTGTGATTATACCCTGATGAAGACAGCTTGGCTGTCGAAACGTTGGTATTAAATTTTTGCATCTGAGCTCCAAGAGTGTGCCGCTCTCTTTTATTTTCACATACACATGGTTAGCAAATGTTAATGGTCACATACACATGGTTAGCAGATGCTAATGGTCACATACACATGGTTAGCAGATGCTAATGCGAGTGTAGCGAAATACTTGTGCTTCTAGTTGCAACCGTTCAGTAATATCTAACAATTTCACAACAACTACATTATACACAAAAGTGTAAAGGAATTAATAAGAATATGTACATATAAATATATGGATGAGCGATGGCCGAACGGCATAGGCAGGATAGATGGTATAGAGACGGTATAGATGTACAGTAGATGGTATAGTAGATGGTATAGAGTACAGTATATACATATGAGATGAGTAATGTAGGATATGTAAACATTATATAAAGTGGCATTGTTTAATGTGACTAGTGATACATTTATTACATCCACTTTTTTTATTATTAAAGGGGCTAGAGATTTTCTTACATGGAACACGGATCTGAAATGAGCAGGAGGGGAGGGGGTCTGCCCCAGCACACACTGCTGTACTTCGAGCCTTCACACACTACATGGAAGGAGGAGGGGCAATTCTCCTTCCCCAGAACACATTGCTGTAGTTCTGGTCCAGTATCCACCAAGCGTCTCAGAGTAGGATGGCTGATCTCGGATCAGTTTTACCTTCATTTAGATCATTATGTATCACATATCATGGACAGGACGGACCTGATGAGATGGTGCTCACCTCGTGGGTTTTGTAGAAGAACAGGCTGAAGTTGGTGAAGACCACCCAGAGTTTCTGCCAGCCGTTGCTGTTCTTGAACTTCCTCAGCAGGTTTCCTGACAGCTGATTCTACAGTAGAACAACGATTTGCAATCCGTGAACTTCATTTGTGTAAAAAGGACATATTATGATAAAAATAGAGGCAATATCAACAAACATTTATATATATATATGTTTAAATGTTTTTTGTTTAACCTTTATTTAACTATATGAATGTATAAGGAATATTTCACGCATATGTGCTGTACTGTCAGCTCTGTAAATAAACCCACTGTGATTAAGCCTGGGGCCTCTTTTCACTCCTAACATTGGTTTATCTGATGTAAGTACAGCTATAAACAGTCAGCCTCCAGCCACAGTTTAAAGTCACTGAACCTCTAAGGTCACAGTGAACAACGGCCATCTAGCGGTGATAAAAAGCATGTACTGCCATCTAGTGGTGATAAAAAAGCATGTACTGCCATCTAGTGGTGATAAAAAGCATTTACTGTAAACTGAGCCATCGTTGAATACTGAACAAAAATCAAAACGCAACATGTAAAGTGCTGGTCCCATGTTTCATGAGCTGAAATAAGATACCAGAAATTTCCCAAACACACAAAAAGGTTATTTCTCTCAAATGTTGTGCATACATTTGTTTACATCCCTGTTAGTGAGCATTTATCCTTTGTCAAGATTATCCATCCACCTGACAGGTGTGACATATCAAGAAGCTGACTAAACAATATGATCATTACACAGGTGCACCTTGTACTGGGGAAAATAAAAGGCCACTCTAAAATGTACAGTTTTGTCACACAACACAATGCCACAGATGTCTCAAGTTTTGAGGGAGTGTGCAATTTGCATGCTGACTGCAGGAATGTCCACGAGAGCTGTTGCCAGAAAATGTAATGTTAATTTCTCTACCATAAGCCACTTCCGATGTCATCTTAGAGAATTTGACAGGAGGATTATTTCTGTCTGTAAAATGCATTCTGATTGGCTGGGCCTGGGTCCCCAGTGGTTGTGACTATGCCATCCTAGGCCCCTGCTTAGTCATGCGAAATTCATAGATTATGGCGTAATTAATTTATTTCAATTGACTGATTTCCTTTCATGAACTGTTACTCTGTAAAATCCTTGAAATTGTTGCATGTTGCGTTTATATTTTTGGGTCAGTGTATATATGCCATTGAGCAGATTTACAGTTATGCATGCATATATCTTTATAGGTAGGTGGCCCTGGGAATCTAACCCACAATCGCCAAACTCTACCAACTGAGTCACACAGGACCACCATTGCAGGCTACCACAAATTTCTCTTAGATCATTTGTACGTCTTTACAGATGAAAAGTTTTACACAAAAGAATGACACTTTTCACCAACGACCTCAAAGAAGATAAGATGATAGTACACAAGGACAGTAATTCTACAATGCGATGAGGAGGTCTCTCCACTCTCCCTGGATCCTTTACCTCTAGACTCCTGCAGGAATCACTAAAGGAGAGGCTGTGAACTCGATACCAGCAAATAAGAGACAGAGGCACTGGGCCCTGGCCACTGCTGGGCCCCGAGGGCCCCGCGAGGGAGGCCTCTGAGTCACTGACTGGACTAGGCTCCTCTAGCACGGAGGACAGGCAGACGGACACACAGAAGAGAGCGAGAGAGAGAGAAAAGAGAGAGAGAGAGGGAGGGAAGGACAGAGACACAAAGACTGAGTGTAAACACACACATACACAAGAGGAGCTAACGGTGAGTCCACGGCTGTGAAGAAGGGAAGAAAGGAGTGCACAACCACCCTGGAAAGAGTTCGCAATAGAGATAAGATGAGGAAACCACCCTGGAAAGAGTTCGCAATAGAGATAAGATGAGGAAACCACCCTGGAAAGAGTTAGAAATAGAGATAAGATGAGGAAACCACCCTGGAAAGAGTTCGCAATAGAGATAAGATGAGGAAACCACCCTGGAAAGAGTTAGAAATAGAGATAAGATGAGGAAACCACCCTGGAAAGAGTTAGAAATAGAGATAAGATGAGGAAACCACCCTGGAAAGAGTTAGAAATAGAGACAAGATGAGGAAACCACCCTGGAAAGAGTTAGAAATAGAGATAAGATGAGAACAGTGTCCTTTGCAGTTCACCCACCTCCTGCTAATGTCTGCTCTGCTCTCAGCTCAGTATTCAACAGAGAAAACAAAAGAGCTTGTAGAAGCTGCTTCAGCTGCACTCAGAGCTGCTGTTTAAATCTATGACAAACGACAGTACTACTTCCCCTTCCCGGTGAGATCCAAAGGGGCATACGTAGCAGTTCACAGAAGTGAGAGTACGAACAGCGTAGAGACAAATCACTGAGGTAATATAATGACAAATCACTGAGGTAATATCATGTCCAAATAACACCATAAGGCTATGACAGAGAGGGAGTTGCTAAGGAGGACACTGTTCCCAGGTGAGGAAACACACTCAGATATAGATACACAGACAGACAGAGAGACTGGGGAAGCCAGAGCAGGATAGGTTAGGGCTGGTTCTGGTTTTGGTACCTCCACGGCTACGCTAAAGTCCACCATGGACACGCTGGTGTTCCTGTGCCAGCACACGTGCACCGTGGTGTTACCACGGTGAGGGGCCTGCCTCTCCAGGGAGGTGCGCGACGCCATCAGGTCGTCCTCAGACTCCGCCTCTGCACAGGAGTCCTCTGTTAGGGATTCTGGGAAATTCAGGAAGCGGTTACTTCCAAGATACACACTATAACAACCTGGGAAGTTGGATCCTACTGTAAAACCAGACGAGATCAACAGTAGCACAGTACTTCACAGTGGCTATGTTTGTGAGTACAGACATGTAGACAGGCTGGATAAAAAAAAGGAACATTCTTCAAATCAATGATTTATAAACCATACATTTGGAGCATTGTATTTTAGCTATTGAAGCTCTATGCAGATTTAAAGGTTGGCCCATTCTGGCTCTGAAGTTTCTAGAAGAGGATGAACTGTCTGTGCAAAGAGGACCAGTAAGAGGGAGAATTCAGCAATAACTTGTGGGGTTGGATGATTGTCGGATACACTATTAGTGTTCCTATACAGTGTGCCCAATGCCCAAGCTCTAGTGTAGCCAACTTACTGTTATCTGTAAGACTGCTGGCCAGCCGGTCAGACGTAGGACCGTTGATGCTCTCTGCCAGGATAATGGCCATATTAATGTCCTCCATCCACTTCTCCATCTCTGACAGTGAACTGGAGGGGGAGAGAAAAAGGTGGAGGGAGAGAGAGAGAGAGAGAAAGAGAGAAAAGGAAAGGAGAGAGAAAGAGAAAGAGAGAGAGAAAAGGAAAGGAGAGGAGAGAGAAAGAGGAGCGAGAGAAAGAGAGAGTGAAAGAGAGAAAGGGAAAGGAGAGAGGAGAGAAAAGGAAAGGAGAGGAGAGAGAAAGAGGAGCGAGAGAAAGAGAGAGTGAAAGAGAGAAAGGGAAAGGAGAGAGGAGAGAAAAGGAAAGGAGAGGAGAGAGAAAGAGAAGCGAGAGAAAGAGAGAGCGAGAGAGAGAAAGGGAAAGGAGAGAGGAGAGAAAAGGAAAGGAGAGGAGAGAGAAAGAGGAGCGAGAGAAAGAGAGAGCGAAAGAGAGATAAACCCAACAGCGTATACTACTGTAAAAACACAACAGTGTATACTACTGCAAAAACACAACAGCTTACACTACTGTAAAAACAACAGCTTATACTACTGTAAAAACACAACAGCTTATAGTACTGTAAAAACAACAGCTTACACTACTGTAAAAACACAACAGCGTATACTACTGTAAAAACACAACAGCTTATAGTACTGTATAAACACAATAGCTTATACTCCTGTGAAAACACAACAGCTTAAACCACTGTAAAAACCCAACAGACAAAGATAAAATATATATATATATTTTTAACCAGCCTGATAAATATGTCATGCCATTATTTTTATGACTAAGTGAGCGGTAAAAATAATGAATGTGTCTTTGTGATTATATAAAGGCCTCATTGTTGACTCTGCTGATGGGACCGGTCTCCTGCCGATTCACCGACCACGTTATTGTGACCATCTTCATTCCAGAACCTGAAGGTCTACTGGCGAGTGTTTGAAGACTATTCCAGAGACGTGCTGGATTGAACCATAGCCTCACCTTGCTGCTACCACTACTGACTGGCTCTGCCCAACCAGGGTGAATGCGTGAGGCACACCCCACTCATCCTCGCTCTCCCGGATCTAGGGAACATAACAGGCACAGTCAACACATGAGGCATGAGAGGGTACATCTGCATTTGGGAAAGAAGGACTGAGTGTGTGAGAGAGGGAGAGAAAGATTGTAGGGAGTTAAAGACAGATGGAGGGAGTTAAAGACAGAGACAGATGGAGGGAGTTAAAGACAGAGACAGACGGAGGGAGTTAAAGACAGAGACAGACGGAGGGAGTTAAAGACAGAGAGACAGACGGAGGGAGTTAAAGACAGAGAGACAGAGGGAGTTAAAGACAGAGACAGACGGAGGGAGTTAAAGACAGAGACAGACGGAGGGAGTTAAAGACAGAGAGACAGACGGAGGGAGTTAAAGACAGAGAGACAGACGGAGGGAGTTAAAGACAGAGACAGACGGAGGGAGTTAAAGACAGAGAGACAGACGGAGGGAGTTAAAGACAGAGAGACAGACGGAGGGAGTTAAAGACAGAGAGACAGAGGGAGTTAAAGACAGAGAGACAGACGGAGGGAGTTAAAGACAGACACAGACGGAGGGAGTTAAAGACAGAGACAGACGGAGGGAGTTAAAGACAGACACAGACGGAGTTAAAGACAGAGAGACAGACGGAGGGAGTTAAAGACAGAGAGACAGACGGAGGGAGTTAAAGACAGAGAGACAGACGGAGGGAGTTAAAGACAGAGAGACAGACGGAGGGAGTTAAAGACAGAGAGACAGACGGAGGGAGTTAAAGACAGAGAGACAGACGGAGGGAGTTAAAGACAGAGAGACAGACGGAGGGAGTTAAAGACAGAGAGACAGACGGAGGGAGTTAAAGACAGAGAGACAGACGGAGGGAGTTAAAGAGAGAGAGACAGACGGAGGGAGTTAAAGAGAGAGAGACAGACGGAGGGAGTTAAAGACGGAGAGACAGACGGAGGGAGTTAAAGACGGAGAGACAGACGGAGGGAGTTAAAGACGGAGAGACAGACGGAGGGAGTTAAAGACAGAGAGACAGATGGAGGGAGTTAAAGACAGAGAGACAGACGGAGGGAGTTAAAGACAGAGACAGACGGAGGGAGTTAAAGACAGAGACAGACGGAGGGAGTTAAAGACAGAGACAGATGGAGGGAGTTAAAGACAGAGAGACAGATGGAGGGAGTTAGACAGAAAGACAGGTGGAGGGAGTTAAAGACAGAGACAGGTGGAGGGAGTTAAAGACAGAGACAGGTGGAGGGAGTTAAAGACAGAGAGACAGGAGGGAGTTAAAGACAGAGACAGGTGGAGGGAGTTAAAGACAGAGACAGGTGGAGGGAGTTAAAGACAGAGAGACAGACGGAGGGAGTTAAAGACAGAGAGACAGACGGAGGGAGTTAAAGACAGAGACAGATGGAGGGAGTTAAAGACAGAGACAGATGGAGGGAGTTAAAGACAGAGACAGATGGAGAGAGTTAAAGAGATAGATAGATGGAGGGAGGGAGTTAAAGAAAGAGAGACAGATGGAGGGAGTTAAAGACAGAGACAGATGGAGGGAGTTAAAGACAGAGACAGATGGAGGGAGTTAAAGACAGAGAGACAGATGGAGGGAGTTAAAGACAGAGAGACAGATGGAGGGAGTTCAAGACAGAGAGACAGATGGAGGGAGTTAAAGACAGAGACAGATGGAGGGAGTTAAAGACAGAGACAGATGGAGGGAGTTAAAGACAGAGACAGATGGAGGGAGTTAAAGACAGAGACAGACGGAGGGAGTTAAAGACAGAGAGACAGATGGAGGGAGTTAAAGACAGAGAGACAGATGGAGGGAGTTAGACAGAAAGACAGGTGGAGGGAGTTAAAGACAGAGACAGACGGAGGGAGTTAAAGACAGAGACAGATGGAGGGAGTTAAAGACAGAGAGACAGATGGAGGGAGTTAAAGACAGAGACAGATGGAGGGAGTTAAAGACAGAGACAGATGGAGGGAGTTAAAGAGATAGATAGATGGAGGGAGTTAAAGACAGAGACAGATGGAGGGAGTTAAAGTGGCACAGCAGTTCATTCACAGTAAATAATTAATCTTGTGAAAGCTACTGTACTCTACTGTACTGTATTCTACTCTACCGTTTTGTACTGTATTCTACTCTACTGTACTGTATTCTACTCTACTGTACTGTATTCTACTCTACTGTACTCTACCGTATTCTACTCTACTGTACTGTACTGTATTCTACTCTACTGTACTGTATTCTACTCTACTGTACTGTATTCTACTCTACTGTACTGTACTGTATTCTACTCTACTGTACTGTACTATATTGTACTGTACTGTATTTGACTGTACTGTATTTGACTGTACTCTATTGTGCTCTGCTCTACTCTACTGTATTCGACTCTACTGCACTGTACTGTACCGTATTCTACTCTACTGTACTGTACTGTATTCTACTGTACTCTACTGTGCTCTGCTCTACTCTACCGTATTCTACTCTACTGTACTGTACTGTATTCTACTGTACTCTACTGTGCTCTGCTCTACTCTACTGTATTCTACTCTACTGCGCTGTACTCTACTGTACTGTACTCTACTGTACTATACTGTACTGTATTCTACTATCCTCTGTCCTCACTGTACTGTACTCTACTCTGCTGTGCTCTGCTCTACTCTACTGTACTGTACTCTACTGTACTGTACTCACTGTACTCTACTCTACTGAGCTCTACTCTACTGAGCTCTACTCTACTGTGCTCTACTCTACTGTGCTCTACTCTACTGTATTCTACTGTACTCACTGTACTCTAGTCTACTGTACTCTACTCTACTGTACTCTACTCTGCTGTGCTCTGCTCTACTCTACTGTACTGTACTCTACTGTGCTCTACTGTGCTCTACTCTACTGTGCTCTACTCTACTGTGCTCTACTCTACTGTGCTCTACTCTACTGTGCTCTACTCTACTGTGCTCTACTCTACTCTCCTGAGCTCCAAGGCAGGGCACAAGGCTGGGAGGGTAAGAGAGGGGAACAAAAGAGACGTACTGTCATGCCATAGAGAGGGAGCTGCCCGTGCACTTTGAACTGGTTCGTTGCCGTCATCCCTCGACTCGTATACAACAGGACATCATTGAACTATCAACATAGAGCAAGAAAACAGAGACTTTAATCATTGACTGGTCATTAATAGTTCTATCACCCTTATTTACATCACACAAAAAGAACATTGATTGAATGTTTGTGGCTCAGTATATACATTAGCTCTGTCAGGGATACACCTGATTCTTACATGAATCGTGATTCAGATGAGTCTTGGTCTCATGAGATGCCCTACAATAACAAAGAAGTACTCTGGCTGAAAGAACAGTAAACAGCTGTGTGGAAAGATAAGGAAGCCGTCCTCTTTGAGGCATTTTGGACAAAGCCATTCATTCTGGGGATGTTAAAATACAGAGCTCAACTTGCCATGACTGTATGTTGTGAGACCACTGAATAATCTGTTTAATAACTCATTCAAGATGACAATCTCAGATAAATTGCAGACATTACCAGGAAAAACATTCGTTGCTGGAGGCCTTTTCCAGACAGCTTACTGAGACAGCCTAACCTTAGGAACTCCTGAAAAAACACAAACACAACATCGCAAGTCAATCCCAACATCGCAAGTCAATCACAACATCGCAAGTCAATCACAACATCCCAAGTCAATCCCAACATCGCAAGTCAATCACAACATCCCAAGTCAATCCCAACATCGCAAGTCAATCACAACATCCCAAGACAAACACAACATCCCGAGTCAATCACAACATCCCAAGACAAACACAAGATCCCGAGTCAATCACAACATCCCAAGACAAACACAACATCCCAAGTCAATCACAACATCCCAAGTCAATCACAACATCGCAAGTCAATCACAACATCCCAAGTCAATCACAACATCCCAAGTCAAACACAACATCGCAAAGTCAATCACAACATCCCAAGACAAACACAAAATCCCGAGTCAATCCCAACATCGCAAGTCAATCACAACATCCCGAGACAAACACAACATCCCAAATCAAACACAACATCCCGAGTCAATCACAACATCGCAAGTCAATCACAACATCAGCAACAGCATCCCAAATCAAACACAACATCCCAAGTCAATCACAACATCCCAAGACAAACACAACATCCCGAGTCAATCACAACATCCCAAGTCAAACACAACATCCCGAGTCAATCACAACATCCCGAGTCAATCACAACATCCCAAGACAAACACAACATCCCAAGTCAATCACAACATCCCAAGTCAATCACAACATCAGCAACAGCATCCCAAATCAAACACAACATCCCGAGTCAATCCCAACATCGCAAGTCAATCACAACATCCCAAGTCAATCACAACATCCCGAGTCAATCACAACATCCCAAGTCAATCCCAACATCGCAAGTCAATCACAACATCCCGAGTAAATCACAACATCCAAAGACAAACACAACATCAAGTCAAACACAACATCCCAAGACAAACACAACATCCCAAGACAAACACAACATCGCAAGTCAATCACAACATCCCAAGTCAAACACAACATCCCAAGTCAACACATCCCAAGACAAACACAACATCCCAAGTCAAACACAACATCCCGAGTCAATCACAACATCCCGAGTCAATCACAACATCCCGAGTCAATCACAACATCCCGAGTCAATCACAACATCCCGAGTCAATCACAACATCGCAAGTCAATCACAACATCAGCAACAGCATCCCAAATCAATCACAACATCGCAAGTCAATCACAGCATCCCAAATCAAACACAACATCCCGAGTCAATCACAACATCCCAAGACAAACACAACATCCCAAGTCAATCACAACATCCCAAGTCAATCACAACATCCCAAGCAACACAACATCCCAAATCAAACACAACATCCCAATCAATCACAACATCCCAAGTCAATCCCAACATCCCAAGTCAAACACAACATCCCGAGTCAATCACAACATCCCAAGTCAATCACAACATCCCGAGTCAATCACAACATCCCGAGTCAATCACAACATCCCGAGTCAATCACAACATCGCAAGTCATTCCCAACATCGCAAGTCAATCCCAACATCGCAAGTCAATCCCAACATCGCAAGTCAATCACAACATCCCAAGACAAACACAACATCCCGAGTCAATCACAACATCCCAAGACAAACACAACACCCCAAGACAAACACAACATCCCAAGACAATCACAGCATCCCAAATCAAACACAACATCCCGAGTCAATCACAACATCCCGAGTCAATCACAACATCCCAAGTCAAACACAACATCCCAAGACAATCACAACATCCCAAGACAAACACAACATCCCAAGACAAACACAACATCCCAAGACAAACACAACATCCCAAGTCAATCACAACATCCCAAGTCAATCACAACATCCCAAGTCAATCACAACATCCCAAGTCAATCACAACATCCCAAGTCAATCACAACATCCCAAGTCAAACACAACATCCCAAGTCAAACACAACATCCCAAGTCAAACACAACATCCCAAGTCAAACACAACATCCCAAGTCAATCACAACATCCAAGTCAATCACAACATCCCAAGTCAATCACAACATCCCAAGTCAATCACAACATCCCAAGTCAAACACAACATCCCAAGTCAAACACAACATCCCAAGTCAAACACAACATCCCAAGTCAAACACAACATCCCAAGTCAAACACAACATCCCAAGTCAAACACAACATCCCAAATCAAACACAACATCCCGAGTCAATCCCAAAATCCCAAATCAAACACAACATCCCGAGTCAATCACAACATCCCGAGTCAATCACAACATCCCAAGTCAATCACAACATCCCAAATCAAACACAACATCCCGAGTCAAACACAACATCCCAAGTCAAACACAACATCCCAAGTCAAACACAACATCCCAAGTCAAACACAACATCCCAAGTCAATCACAACATCCCAAGTCAAACACAACATCCCAAGTCAAACACAACATCCCAAGTCAAACACAACATCCCAAGTCAATCACAACATCCCAAGTCAATCACAACATCCCAAGTCAAACACAACATCCCAAGTCAATCACAACATCCCAAGTCAAACACAACATCCCAAGTCAAACACAACATCCCAAGTCAAACACAACATCCCAAGTCAAACACAACATCCCAAGTCAAACACAACATCCCAAGTCAATCACAACATCCCAAGTCAAACACAACATCCCAAGTCAATCACAACATGCCAAGACAAACACAACATCCCAAGACAAACACAACATCCCGAGTCAATCACAACATCCCAAGACAAACACAACATCCCAAGTCAATCATAAGAGCGTCTGCTAAATGACAACATCCAAATGTAAATCACAACATCCCAAGTCAATCACAACATCCCAAGTAAATCACAACATCCCAAGTCAATCACAACATCCCAAGACAATCACAGCATCCCAAATCAAACACAACATCCCGAGTCAATCACAACATCCCGAGTCAATCACAACATCCCAAGTCAATCACAACATCCCAAGTCAATCACAACATCCCAAGACAAACACAACATCCCAAGTCAAACACAACATCCCAAGACAAACACAACATCCCAAGACAAACACAACATCCCGAGTCAATCACAACATCCCGAGTCAATCACAACATCCCAAGTCAATCACAACATCCCAAGTCAATCACAACATCCCAAGACAATCACAGCATCCCAAATCAAACACAACATCCCGAGTCAATCACAACATCCCAAGTCAATCACAACATCCCAAGTCAAACACAACATCCCAAGACAATCACAACATCCCAAGTCAAACACAACATCCCAAGTCAAACACAACATCCCAAGTCAAACACAACATCCCAAGTCAAACACAACATCCCAAGTCAATCACAACATCCCAAGTCAATCACAACATCCCAAGTCAATCACAACATCCCAAGTCAATCACAACATCCCAAGTCAATCACAACATCCCAAGTCAATCACAACATCCCAAGTCAAACACAACATCCCAAGTCAATCACAACATCCCAAGTCAAACACAACATCCCAAGTCAATCACAACATCCTACATCAATCACAACATCCCAAGTCAAACACAACATCCCAAGTCAAACACAACATCCCAAGTCAATCACAACATCCCAAGTCAATCACAACATCCCAAGTCAATCACAACATCCTACATCAATCACAGCATCCCAAGTCAAACACAGCATCCCAAGTCAAACACAACATCCCAAGTCAATCACAACATCCCAAGTCAATCACAAACACTCAAGTCAATCACAACATCCCAAGTCAAACACAACATCCCAAGTCAATCATAACATCCCAAGTCAAACACAACATCCCAAGTCAAACACAACATCCCAAGTCAAACACAACATCCCAAGTCAAACACAACATCCCAAGTCAATCACAACATCCCAAGTCAAGTCTCAGAGAAAGACAACAACTCAGGAAGACATAAAACAACTGACAAAACAAAAGGAGTGCTTCAAACTAGCTTCTGCAAACTGTTGATATGGGGATATTCCCTACATAGTGCACTTCTTTTGAACAGGGCCATGGTCAAAAGTGGTGCACTATATAGGGAATAGGGTCCCATTTGGGATGGAGTCCGGTCTCTCCTTGAACTCACCCGCCCTGGAGTGACTAGATTGTCGATGCCAATCAAATCCTTCATAAGCTCCAGCAGCTTCTGGAAGTTCTCCATCTTGATCATGCTTCCATGGAGCTGGGACACCACCTCTGACACGTCTGCCAGTGCAGCTGGAGGAGAGGCCATTCAATGAGAAACAACACTAATTTATGATGTCATAGACCTCAACTGCACCAGGAGGCCCTCAACTGCACCAGTAGGTCCTAGATAGCCTGCTTCAGTCTGATAGTTCTGACTGTGTACAGAACAGTAACAGTTACCCCTGCAGTCCCTGAAGTCCACATGTGCGGGCGGGTAGTGTTTGCAGAGGCGCTCCAGGATCTGCTTGTAATGCATGAGGCGGTGCAGGGGCCGGAGGATGAACACGTTGAGGGGGATGTAGCACACCTTCTGCAGCTCAAAGTCCCGGACCAGCACCTCCAGCCGCGGGGAACCCCGGCACGCCTTCTCCAGCTCCACCAGGGCCTCCGAGTGCTTCTGGAGGTGGGCTGTCAGTGGCTAGAAAATTATATATTAGAGTAGAAGAATTGATTCCTGACCCCTCCTGTCTCAGCCTCCAGTATTTATGCTGCAGTAGTTTATGTGTCGGGGGGCTGGGGTCAGTCTGTTATATCTGGAGTACTTCTACTGTCCTATTTGGTGTCCTGTGTGAATCTAAGTGTGCGTTCTCTAATTCTCTCCTTCTCTCTTTCTTTCTCTCTCTCGGAGGACCTGAGCCCTAGGACCATGCCCCAGGACTACCTGACATGATGACTCCTTGCTGTCCCCAGTCCACCTGGCTGTGCTGCTGCTCCAGTTTCAACTGTTCTGCCTCATTATTATTGGACCATGCTGGTCATTTATGAACATCTTGGCCATGTTCTGTTATAATCTCCACCCGGCACAGCCAGAAGAGGACTGGCCACCCCACATAGCCTGGTTCCTCTCTAGGTTTCTTCCTAGGTTTTGGCCTTTCTATGGAGTTTTTCCTAGCCACCGTGCTTCTACACCTGCATTGCTTGCTGTTTGGGGTTTTAGTCTGGGTTTCTGTACAGCACTTTGAGATATCAGCTGATGTACGAAGGGCTATATAAATACATTTGATTTGATTTGAGTAGAATAGAGTAGAAGAGAGCAGAATAGAGTATAGTATAATACAATAAAGTAGAGTAGAATAGAGTAGAGTAGAATAGAGCAGAGTCGAGTAGAATAGAGTAGAGTAGAATAGAGTAGAGCAGAGTAGAGTAGAATAGAGTAGAATAGAGTAGAGCAGAGTAGAGTAGAGCAGAATATAATAGAGTAGAATAGAGTAGAGTAGAATAGAGCAGAGTAGAGTAGAATAGAGCAGAGTAGAGTAGAATAGAGTAGAATAGAGCAGAGTAGAGCAGAGTAGAATAGAGCAGAGTAGAATAGAGTAGAATAGAGCAGAGTAGAGTAGAGCAGAGTAGAATAGAGTAGAATAGATTACAATAGAATAGAATAAAATAGAGTAGAATAGAACAAAGTAGAACAAAGTAGAATAAAGTACAGTAGAACGAACATATTTGCATGACCATATCACACACATATGACAGGCTAGGAGAAGCTCTGGGTCAGCCACAGAGCAGTCCCCTGGAGTAGGGCTACAGGCAGACTTTACACAAGGCAGCATATATTTGTTCATCGAGGAGTGGTGCAGATACATAGTGAAGTGCATAACAAGTGCAATAACAATGTGAAAGAGGTGCACACACCTTCAGTCCCTGTAGGTGCTTCAGCATGACATCCCCGATGCGCTGGTAGTCTCCTTTGATGTGGGCATTGGAGCACCCTTCCCTAAAATAAAACAGTATGTTTATTTCTCTGGAACAGTTTAGTGCTAGTGTGTGTGTGTGTATTTTAAGCACTTAAAGTCATATTTCATATTCATGTAGACAATTATGCAAGGGAATTCCAATGAAATGGTTAACCTTTACCTGCACTGCTGAACACCACCAGCAGGTGTCGCTCTGAATTTCAGTTGACGATTAGATTCAGCACCATGTGAACTGACATCGTTCTCAATACTCTTTCATTCAAAATATCAACCAATACATTATGGGGAGGGTAATACAAAACCAAGAGAGGATGTTCTGAATGTCCTTCCATTGAGGTGCAACCCCTATCCACTCACACATCCCACTACCAGCTCTTTAATCTAAGATCAAGAGAGGGCTAAAATAAGCCAACTGTGCGTCACATTTGAAAAGTAGATGGCACTGTATCTGTGCTCCGTAGTTGGTCATCTCGTTTGCCTTTGGGCCTTAGCCACGCCAGATGTCGGCCATGTTTTGAGTGAAAACACACGTCATCTCATCCTTGGAGTTCTGTCTCTTGCTCTGTGGTTTTGTCTTACATTTACATTTAAGTCATTTAGCTCTTATCCAGAGCGACTTACAAATTGGTGAATTCACCTTATGACATCCAGTGGAACAGCCACTTTACAATAGTGCATCTAAATCATTTAAGGGGGGGGGTGAGAAGGATTACTTTATCCTATCCTAGGTATTCCTTAAAGAGGTGGGGTTTCAGGTGTCTCCGGAAGGTGGTGATTGACTCCGTAATAAGGCTGGACAGTATGATGTCTGTAGTCGTGACAGTCTGACGTAGGAACCACATCATTTAGAGGAGCAGACAGTGGAATAACCCACGTGGGCTAAGAGGAGAAGAAGTGGCTTGACGCAGCGCGACTGTTGCTATAGAAACCCCACCTCCACAGGAGGCGTGTGTGTCTCTGTGATGAGGCTTCCCAGAATGAATGTCAATACCCAGGATCAATGAAAACCCAAACCAAACCACACTACAAACGGTGTTCTTAATCCAAGAGGGTCTTAACGCAAAAAAAAACCCGAGGCTAAGTGGGAGTGACATTTTGAGAGAAAATAGCCTGAACTACAAAATACATACATCATTGTGGGTGATTGTGACGTGCCATCTCACCATAGAGCCAGTCTCTGCTCCACCTCTCTGAGGAAGACGGACTGAAACCTGTACAGAGGGACAAAGTTGGTGAAGATGGTGCTCTTCAGGGAGTCTGGCACGGCTCCATCTCTACCCACCGAGTCCTGAAAAGACTGGGATGACACACACACGCACGCACGCACGCACGCACGCACACACACACACACACACACACACACACACACACACACACACACACACACACACACACACACACACACACACACACACACACACACACACACACACACACACACACACACACACACAGTTAAATGAGGACTTGCAGTCTGATGAGGTGGAAAACAGCGGGTTCTGGTGGACTGGGAGCTCGGACTGCATTACAATCTGCATGACTAACGTGCTTCTGCCAAAATACCTCTGTGATGTGGTTCAGCAACAATCACATGTTACTCTCATGACTTCCACCAAATCCTTTAACGACCTGGAGATGAATGGAGGAATCAGTGTCCCATCATTCCCGACACGGCCCAAGGGGAACATTACATGACAGGATACCTGATCAGATTAGGGAAGCTATAACCTGGTGGGGGCTTGGTTGACCTGGTGGGGGCTTGGTTTACCTGGTGGGGGCTTGGTTGATCTGGTGGGGGCTTGGTTGATCTGGTGGGGGCTTGGTGGGTGGGGGCTTGGTTGATCTGGTGGGGGCTTGGTTTACCTGGTGGGGGCTTGGTTGACCTGGTGGGGGCTGGTGGGTGGGGGCTTGGTTTATCTGGTGGGGGCTTGGTTTACCTGGGTGGGGGCTTGGTTGATCTGGTGGGGCTTGGTTTACCTGGTGGGGGCTTGGTTTACCTGGTGGGGGCTTGGTTGACCTGGTGGGGGCTTGGTTTACCTGGTGGGGGCTTGGTTTACCTGGTGGGGGCTTGGTTGATCTGGTGGGGGCTTGGTTTACCTGGTGGGGGCTTGGTTGATCTGGTGGGGGCTTGGTTGATCTGGTGGGGGCTTGGTTTACCTGGTGGGGGCTTGGTTTACCTGGTGGGGGCTTGGTTTACCTGGTGGGGGCTTGGTTTATCTGGTGGGGGCTGGTGGGGGGGGCTTGGTTTACCTGGTGGGGGCTTGGTTGATCTGGTGGGGGGGGCTTGGTTTACCTGGTGGGGGGTTTACTTGGGGGCTTGACCTGGTGGGGGCTTGGTTTACCTGATCTGGTGGGGGCTTGGTTTACCTGGTGGGGGCTTGGTTTATCTGACCTGGTTGGGGGGGGCTTGGTTTACCTGGTGGGGGCTTGGTTGATCTGGTGGGGGCTTGGTTTACCTGGTGGGGGCTTGGTTTATCTGGTGGGGGCTTGGTTTACCTGGGGGCTTGGTTTACCTGCTGGGGGCTTGGGGGTGGGGGCTTGGTTTACCTGGTGGGGGCTTGGTTGACCTGGTGGGGGCTTGGTTGACCTGGTGGGGGCTTGGTTGATCTGGTGGGGGCTTGGTTGATCTGGTGGGGGCTTGGTTGATCTGGTGGGGGCTTGGTTGACCTGGTGGGGGCTTGGTTGACCTGGTGGGGGCTTGGTTGACCTGGTGGGGGCTTGGTTGATCTGGTGGGGGCTTGGTTTATCCCTATTCCCCATTGTAGTCAGGTCATTTGGATAGTCCATCTGTAGATGCTGTACAGACTATCAGTAACATTTAAACTATCTACTAACCCTAAACTTAACCCTTACCCTTATTCTAAACCTAACCCTAACCATAACCTTAGCAAGCAGTCGCAGATAGTTTGTTGATAGTATGTCCATCTGTATAACATCTGGAGCATCTACAGATGGACAATCCGGACTATCCTAATGAAGTGTGCACATAACTCTGCATTGTTGGGTTGTATTGGAGAGAGTCTCAGTCTTAAATCATTTTCCACGCAGTCTGTGCCTGTATTTAGTTTTCCTGCTCGTGTGGGCCGAGAATACACTCTCACATAGGTACGTGTTAGCTGTGCCAGGCCTGCCGCCACGTCTGTTGACTAATCCAGTTGTAAGGCATAGAATTCACTGGCTTGTATCTCAAGCAGTAATTATTTGAATACATATCCTGCCATGTCACTGATGCGTCGTGAAACAGTGTTGTTTGATGAAGGCATTGTCTGTATAGTTTTTGGGACTTTTCCCCCAGCACTGTCCCAGCCGTGACGGCAGGAATAATTAAGTACTCCACAATAGTATGGGGCTTGCCTGTCTTAACCACTCAGTAGCTCACAATATAAGACGCTTCTAGCCCCTTCTTATTAATGGTATCTGTTGCTTTACTTCCGGCGCCGACAGAGATGGCCGCCTCGCTTCGCGTTCCTAGGAAACTCTGCAGTTTTTTTTACGTGTTATTTCTTACATTGGTACCCCAGGTCATCTTAGGTTTCATTACATACAGTTGAGAAGAACTACTGAATATAAGAGCAGCGTCAACTCACCATCAGTACGACCAAGAATATGACTTTCGCGAAGCGGATCCTGTGTTCTGCCTTTCACCCAGGACATCGGAATGGATGCCAGCTGGCGACCCAAAAAAACGACTTTGTAAAAGGGGAAAACGAAGCGGTCTTCTGGTCAGACTCCGGAGACGGGCACATCGTGCACCACTCCCTAGTATACTTCTCGCCATGTCCAGTCTCTTGACAACAAGGTTTATGAAATCCGAGCAAGGGTAGCATTCCAGAGGGACATCAGAGACTGTAACGTTCTTTGCTTTACGGAAACATGGCTCACTGGAGAGACGCTATCAGAGTCGGTGCAGCCAGCTGGTTTCTCCACGCATCGCGCAGACAGAAACAAACATCTTTCTGGTAAGAAGAGGGGCGGGGGCATATGCTTCATGGTTAACGAGATGTGGTGTGGCCACAACAACATACAGGAACTCAAGCCCTTCTGTTCACCTGATTTAGAATTCCTCACAATCAAATGTCGACCGCATTATCTACTAAGGGAATTCTCTTTGATTATAATCACAGCCGTATATATTCCCACCCAAGCAGACACATCAATGGCTCTGAACAAACTTTATTTGACTCTTTGCAAACTGGAATCCATATATCCTGAGGCTGCATTCATTGTAGCTGGGGATTTTAACAAGGCTCATCTGAAAACAAGACTCCCTAAATTGTATCAGCATATCGATTGCGCACCCAGGGCTGGAAAAACCTTGGATCATTGCTATTTTAACTTCCGCGACGCATATAAGGCCCTGCCCCGCTCTCCTTTCGGAAAAGCTGACCACGACTCCATTTGGTTGATCCCTGCCTACAGACAGAAACTAAAACAAGAAGCTCCCGCGCTGAGGTCTGTTCAACGCTGGTCCGACCAATCTGATTCCACACTCCAAGACTGCTTCCATCACGTGGACTGGGATATCTTTCGTATTGCATCAAACAACAACATTGACGAATACGCTGATTCGGTGTGCGAGTTCATTAGAACGTGCGTTGAAGATGTCGTTCCCATAGCAACGATTAAAACATTCCCAAACCAGAAACCGTGGATTGATGGCAGCATTCTGCACCCATCATGGACCAGGATGTCTTTCTCCTTTCTCTTTCTCTCTAAATAACTTTTTTGCCTGCTTTGAGGACAATACAGTGCCACAGACCCGGCCCGCAACCAAAACATGCAGACTCTCCTTCACTGCAGCCGACGTGAGGAAAACATTTAAACGTGTTAACCCTCGCAAGGCTGCAGGCCCAGACGGCATCCCCAGCCGTATCCTCAGAGCATGCGCAGACCAGCTGGCTGGTGTGTTTACGGACATATTCAATCAATCCCTATCCCGGTCTATTGTTCCCACATGCTTCAAGAGGGCCACCATTGTTCCTGTTCCCAAGAAAGCTAAGGTAACTGAGCTAAACGACTACCGCCCCGTAGCACTCACTTCCGTCATCATGAAGTGCTTTGAGAGACTAGTCAAGGACCATATCACCTCCACCCTACCTGACACCCTAGACCCACTCCAATTTTCTTACCGCCGATGCAATCTCAACCACACACACTGCTCTAACCCATCTGGACAAGAGGAATACCTATGTGAGAATGCTGTTCATCGACTACAGCTCGGCGTTTAACACCATAGTGCCCTCCAAGCTCGTCATCAAGCTCGAGACCCTGGGTCTTGACCCCGCCCTGTGCAACTGGGTGCTGGACTTCCTGACGGGCCGCCCCCAGGTGGTGAGGGTAGGCAACAACATCTCCACCCCGCTGATCCTCAACACTGGGGCCCCACAAGGGTGCGTTCTAAGCCCTCTCCTGTACTCCCTGTTCACCCACGACTGCGTGGCCACGCACACCTCCAACTCAATCATCAAGTTTGCGGACGACACAACAGTGGTAGGCTTGATTACCAACAACGACGAGACGGCCTACAGGGAGGAGGTGAGGGCCCATGGAGTGTGGTGTCAGGAAAATAACCTCACACTCAACGTCAACAAAACTAAGGAGATGATTGTGGACTTCAGGAAACAGCAGAGGGAACACCCCCCTATCCACATCGATGGAACAGTAGTGGAGAGGGTAGTAAGTTTTAAGTTCCTCGGCGTACACATCACAGACAAACTGAATTGGTCCACCCACACAGACAGCATCGTGAAGAAGGTGCAGCAGCGCCTCTTCAACCTCAGGAGGCTGAAGAAATTCGACTTGTCACCAAAAGCACTCACAAACTTCTACAGATGCACAATCGAGAGCATCCTGTCGTGCTGTATCACCGCCTGGTACGGCAACTGCTCCGCCCACAACCGTAAGGCTCTCAGAGGGTAGTGAGGTCTGCACATCTTGCCTATGCCGCTCTGTACCATCACTCATTCATATATCTTTATCTACATATTCTTTATCCCCTTACACTTGTGTGTATAAGACAGTAGTTTTGGAATTGTTAGCTAGATTACTTGTTGGTTTTACTGCATTGTCGGAACTAGAAGCACAAGCATTTTGCTACACTCGCATTAACATCTGCTAACCATGTGTATGTGACAAATAAAATTGGATTTGATTGATACATGTCTTACTACTCGAAAGTCATCTTAGTTCTCACTCAAAAAGTCCTGTGGCTTATTTTTCAAATTGGCTTCGTTTCTAAATGTCTGCCCAAGAGTGAAGGTTTCATTGAATTGTGAGATAGTACTTTGGCACATATAACACACTGTGGCTGAGGAAAGGCACTACTCCCAAAATAAGTGAACCCCAAATCATTGTAGTTCTCATCATATTAGCGCCTCTGTGATGGTCCAACATCCCTGTCTGTTGTTCAGTGCTTTCCCGGGTAAGGGAGCAGTAGCTCTTGTGCTGCATTAGATTCACAACTGTCAGTGTCCATGCTAGCTGGGCTAACAACAAATGTAGAATTACTGATGCTAGCATTGGATGTGCTCGTGGAAGCAGAACAACTTGTGTGGTCGACAGGTGCAGGTGTAGTACTGCTGGTAGTAGCTGTACTACCAGTAGAGCTGGTATATGTCTCTATGGACGCGGGCCTTACTTTTTTTGAACCATTTATCAATTTCCGAGTTAACAGAATGAGCAGCAGCTTCGTTTGGAAACATACGGACCTTTAGTGGAATTCACGCTAGAGAGTAAGGTTTGTGGAGGCAGGTAGCCTAGCGGTTAGAGCGTTGGACTAGTAACCAAAAGGTTCCAAGATCAAATCCCAGAGCTGACGAGGTAAAAAGGTATGAATCTGTTGTTCTGCTCCTGAACAAGGCAGTTAACCCACTGTTCCTAGACCAGTTAACCCACTGTTCCTAGACCAGTTAACCCACTGTTCCTAGACCAGTTAACCCACTGTTCCTAGACCAGTTAACCCACTGTTCCTAGACCAGTTAACCCACTGTTCCTAGACCAGTTAACCCACTGTTCCTAGACCAGTTAACCCACTGTTCCTAGACCAGTTAACCCACTGTTCCTAGGTCAGTTAACCCACTGTTCCTAGGCCAGTTAACCCACTGTTCCTAGACCAGTTAACCCACTGTTCCTAGACCAGTTAACCCACTGTTCCTAGACCAGTTAACCCACTGTTCCTAGGTCAGTTAACCCACTGTTCCTAGACCAGTTAACCCACTGTTCCTAGACCAGTTAACCCACTGTTCCTAGACCAGTTAACCCACTGTTCCTAGACCAGTTAACCCACTGTTCCTAGGCAGTCATTGTAAATACAATTTTTTTCTTAACTGACTTGCCTCGTTAAATAAAGGTATAATGTGATTGGATGTTAATTATTTGACTGGGCTACCTATATTTGACATTGTGTTGTTATTTCTCTGAACACTAGATGGTTTCATTTTATTTTTGGCAGTCAAATGAGGCTACTCAGAAGAGAAAAAAAACTCACCCAAATGTATAGCCCCGTTGGAATTTGTTCATACTTATTTTTATATAGAGAGAGAGAGAGAAAGAGAGAGAGAGCGGAATAATCTATCTGGTGATGTGCCCTTACCACAGTCACCACCTCCAGGTCCTTCAGATAGGTCCTCTCTGTGGTCAGCAGCTCCTTGGCGATAAAGTAGGCCTTGTCGGTAGGGAACCTCTGTGAAGGAAAGTAAAACAGACTCTTAACTGTGCAGAGACAACACCACTGTGTCATGGGTCATTTTTCACATTTTGAATAATCAATTCCAGTGTTACGACAGGTAGCCCAGTTACATCAGACTTGGTACAGGGTACCCAGCACGTGTCCCTGTGGAGAGTTATTTAGGCCAGGTAATCTCAGTCCTCTGCTATTGTAGGTACTACTGTATGTGACTGGAGCCTCTTTGAAGCAGGTGATGGTAATTGGAGATTTAAAACCACAATGAGGCACATCAATGCCTTTCTAGCTGTAGTCCTGTTACATAGGGCCCTCTCTGGACCACAAACCTTCCTCCGAACCTCGTCTTCATCGTCGGTGCGCACACTGCCAGCGTCGTTGAGCAAGGGACTGGTGAGGGGCTGCCGAACATCCGGACTGTGACCACAGAGTTCGACCGGTTTCTGACCGTTGACAATGCCCTGGGAGTTAACGGAGGAGGCGGAGAGATGAGGGCTGTTGGACACCACCCCTGTTGACGGAATGGAGAGGGGGATGAGAAAGAGAGGGGGATGAGAAAGAGAGTCAGCTGAAGAAGTTAAACTAAATCCATAAATATCTGCAGCATGTTTCATGTCTCTAATGTCCAGACAGCTCTAATGCTCTTCTCTCTCTCTAATATCCAGACAGCTCTAATGCTCTTCTCTCTCTCTAATGTCCAGACAGCTCTAATGCTCTTCTCTCTCTCTAATATCCAGACAGCTCTAATGCTCTTCTCTCTCTAATGTCCAGACAGCTCTAATGCTCTTCTCTCTCTAATGTCCAGACAGCTCTAATGCTATTCTTCTCTCTAATATCCAGACAGCTCTAATGTCTTCAATATCCAGACAGCTCTAATGCTCTTCTCTCTCTCTAATATCCAGACAGCTCTAATGCCCTTCTCTCTCTAATATCCAGACAGCTCTAATGCTCTTCTCTCTCTCTCTCTAATGTCCAGACAGCTCTAATGCTATTCTCTCTCTCTAATATCCAGACAGCTCTAATGCCCTTCTCTCTCTAATATCCAGACAGCTCTAATGCTCTTCTCTCTCTCATGTCCAGACAGCTCTATCCAGACAGCTCTAATGCCTTCTCTCTCTCATGTCCAGACAGCTCTAATGTCCAATATCCAGACAGCTCTAATGCCCTTCTCTCTCTAATATCCAGACAGCTCTAATGCTCTTCTCTCTCTCATGTCCAGACAGCTCTAATGCTATTCTCTCTCTCTAATATCCAGACAGCTCTAATGCTCTTCTCTCTCTAATGTCCAGACAGCTCTAATGCTCTTCTCTCTCTCTAATATCCAGACAGCTCTAATGCTATTCTCTCTCTCTAATATCCAGACAGCTTTAATGCTCTTCTCTCTTTAATATCCAGACAGCTCTAATGCCCTTCTCTCTCTAATATCCAGACAGCTCTAATGCTCTTCTCTCTCTCTCTCTCTCTCTCTCTCTCTCTCTAATGTCCAGACAGCTCTAATGCTCTTCTCTCTCTCTAATATCCAGACAGCGCCAATGCTATTCTCTCTCTAATATCCAGACAGCTTTAAGGCTCTTCCCCATCTCTCTAATGTCTGGGATTTCAGCATGATAGATCAGCTGTTGGGTTGAACACAGTATTATGATTGAGTGTAATCACTTACATAAATCCCCTACACTGCCACTATGTTCACTAGGATGTTCACTAGGATGTTCACTAGGATGTTCACTAGGATGTTCACTAGGATGTTCACTAGGATGTTCACTAGGATGTGCACTAGGATGTTCACTAGGATGTTCACTAGGATGTTCACTAGGGAAACTTGATTGCATACTTGCCCACCACTGTCTCCTTTCCTCTGATAGCACCACGTTGGCATGGACAAAACAATGATTAAACTAGCAACATCTCTGGTGAATGTCTGATCCTACAATTCTACACACTAGGATGGAGGGGACGGCCGTGACAAGCAGCACGGATTACCACACACAGCCACGAGACACAAATGAGTCTATCGAACACATTATACATACAGATATATGCTACATCTATGACATCACAGGAGGATGGGAGGGGACTAGAATCTAGAGTGACAACGAGACAATGTTGGGGGTCTTTATAAAAAAAAGATTCTGGACTCCCACTTCATAAAGGTCAACTTTATTGTCACTAGTGCACAACTGTATACAATGTTAAAAAGTGTAAAAAGTAAAAGAAACGTGTAAAAAAAGGACCTGAAGGAAAGATGGGGTGGCATCCAACTTGTTATGGATGGAGACTGTAGGGGTATCCTGTGTAATGGATGGAGACTGTCAAAAAGGATCCTGAATGGATGGAGACTGAGATGGGGGTGGCATCCAACTTGTTATGGATGGAGACTGTAGTATCCAGTGTTATGGATGGAGACTGTAGTATCCAATGTGTTATGGATGGAGACTGTAGTATCCAGTGTTATGGATGGAGACAGTAGTATCCAATGTGTTATGGATGGAGACAGTAGTATCCAATGTGTTATGGATGGAGACCGTAGTATCCAATGTGTTATGGATGGAGACTGTAGTATCCAATGTGTTATGGATGGAGACAGTAGTATCCAATGTGTTATGGATGGAGACAGTAGTATCCAGTGTTATGGATGGAGACTGTAGTATCCAATGTGTTATGGATGGAGACTGTATCCAATGTGTATGGAGACCCAATGTGTTATGGATGGAGACTGTAGTATCCAATGTGTTATGGATGGAGACTGTAGTATCCAATGTGTTATGGATGGAGACAGTAGTATCCAATGTGTTATGGATGGAGACTGTAGTATCCAGTGTGTTATGGATGGAGACTGTAGTATCCAATGTGTTATGGATGGAGACAGTAGTATCCAATGTGTTATGGATGGAGACAGTATCCAATGTGTTATGGATGGAGACTGTAGTATCCAATGTGTTATGGATGGAGACAGTAGTATCCAATGTGTTATGGATGGAGACTGTAGTATCCAGTGTTATGGATGGAGACTGTAGTATCCAATGTGTTATGGATGGAGACTGTAGTATCCAATGTGTTATGGATGGAGACAGTAGTATCCAATGTGTTATGGATGGAGACTGTAGTATCCAATGTGTTATGGATGGAGACTGTAGTATCCAATGTGTTATGGATGGAGACTGTAGTATCCAATGTGTTATGGATGGAGACTGTAGTATCCAATGTGTTATGGATGGAGACAGTAGTATCCAATGTGTTATGGATGGAGACTGTAGTATCCAGTGTGTTATGGATGGAGACTGTAGTATCCAATGTGTTATGGATGGAGACTGTAGTATCCAATGTGTTATGGATGGAGACTGTAGTATCCAATGTGTTATGGATGGAGACTGTAGTATCCAATGTGTTATGGATGGAGACAGTAGTATCCAATGTGTTATGGATGGAGACTGTAGTATCCAATGTGTTATGGATGGAGACTGTAGTATCCAATGTGTTATGGATGGAGACTGTAGTATCCAGTGTTATGGATGGAGACTGTAGTATCCAGTGTTATGGATGGAGACTGTAGTATCCAATGTGTTATGGATGGAGACTGTAGTATCCAATGTGTTATGGATGGAGACTGTAGTATCCAGTGTTATGGATGGAGACTGTAGTATCCAGTGTTATGGATGGAGACTGTAGTATCCAATGTGTTATGGAAGTGAGTGAGAGAGAGAAAAGGTGAAAGAGCAGCAAGTAAAGTTGTTGAATTTACAACTAGCATATTCTGGGACCTGGCTAACAGTAAGTGTCACAATGCACAAAGTGCTAATGTGACCCAGAATAATGTCTTTATACAGTTTTACTGCTATTATTACTTCATTATTACTTTATTAAAACAATATTACTACTGTCATTACTTCATTACAATATTACTACTGTTATTATTTAATAATTACTACTGTCATTACTTCATTATTACTACTGTTATTACTTAATTACAATATTACTACTGTCATTACTTCAGTCTTACTTTATTAAAACAATATTACTACTGTTATTACTTCATTACATTATTACTGTTATTAATTCGTTACAATATTACTACTGTTATTATTTAATAATTACTACTGTCATTACTTCATTATTACTTTATTTAACTATTATTACTTCATAATTACTACTGTTATTATTTCATTATTACTTTATTATTTATTTATTTTACTTTATTTCATTATTACTACGTCATTACAATATTACTACTGTTATTACTTCAATATTACTACTGTTATTACTTCATTATTACTACTGTCATTATTACTTTATTGCGTTATTACTACAGTTATTACTTCATTATTACTGTTATTACTCCATTAAGACAACATTATTACTGATGTTACTTCATTATTACATTATCACTGTGAGTGATGTCTGCCTGCCACTGTCTTGTCTGCTGTGAGTGATGTCTGCCTGCTCCGGTCTTGTCTGTTGTGGGTGTTGTCTGAACGGGTGAAATGTTAAAGTTGGTAGCAGTGAGAGAGTGAGGTGAGGGTACATACAGTACATAGTGCAACAGCCAGAAAGCATGAACATCACCGCCTGAGCCCTGGGTTAGCCTCTTGGACATGCAATGGAACCAAGCCCGTCCCACATGGTGACACCAGCAGTGTAAGACTAGCTCACACAAGCCCGGCCTATAGACACATGAGTTTAAGACTAGCTCACAGTGTATTATGATACACAGAGTGAACAAAACATTAAGGATCCCTGCTCTGACCAGGTCAATCTAGGTTGAAAGCTATGATCACATATTGGCGTCACTTATTAAATCCTTTTCAATCAGTGTAGATGAAGGGGAGGAGACAGGTTAAGGAGGATTTATAAGCCTTCAGACAATAGAGACATCCATTGAGAATGTGTTCCATTCAGAGGGTGAATGGACAAGACAAAACATTGAAGTGTCTTTGAATAGGGTATGGTAGTAGGTGCCAGGCACAGCAGGTTTGTGTCAATAACTGCAACGCTGTTGGGTTTTTCACGCTCATCAGTTTCCTGTGTGTATCAAGAACGGTCCACCACCCAAAGGACATCCAGTCAATTTAACACAACTGAGGGAAATATTGGAGTCAACATAGATCCAGCATCCCTGTGGAACGCTTTTGACACCTTGTAGAGTCCATGCCCTGACAAATTGAGTCTATTCTGAGGGCAACCGGGTGGTGGGTACCACGTAATACGAGGACGGTGTTCCTAATGTTTGGTATATTCAGTGTAAGGGTGGCAGTTAGCCTAGTGGTTAGAGCATTGGGCCAGTAACTGAAAGCTTACTGTCACGAATATTACCGAAGGTGACTCCCCTTCTTGTTCGGGTGGCGCTCGGCGGTCGTCGTCGCCGGTCTACGAGCTATCACCGATCCGTTGTTCTGTGTTCCTTTGGTTTTGTCTGATTGGTATCACCTGTTTCTTGTTTGGTTGTTAGGGTGGGTATATATATATAGTTTGTTCAGCCCGCTTCTGTTTCGTGCGGGCTTGTTCGTCTGTTCTGTGTTTGAGTGTAATTATGTTTTGTATTTTGGGTTTCGCGCTGTCCGTTATTATTTTTGATCATTTGTTTTCCTACTTTTGTTCATGTCATTTTTCCTGGACATTAAAGCGTGTTTTTTCCCACATCTTTTGCTCTCTGCGCCTGACTCCACACCTCCTCACTCATTTGCCGTAACACTTACTAGATCGAATCCCCGAGCTGACAAGGTAACAATCTGTCGTTCTGCCCCTGAACAAGGGGCAGAACGACAGGCTGTCATTGTAAATAAGAACTTATTCTTATTATCTGACTTGCCTAGTTAAATAATGGTAATTATTATTATTTTTTTAGGTTTAGTCAATTATTTAGCATTCAATACAAAATCCACAAATATCAGTTGTGTACAACAGCCCAACATCACAGAGCCATAAGACAGTGCTTGGTATGTCTGACAGGGTGTTCTTTTCCTCCAATGATCCAGTAACCAACAGTTAAGTACCCTCATACTGTCCCCTCACGCTACCTGGAAGGCTGAGTAAAAACAATTGAGTGACACTCAATAATTGTGTTATTATTTGAAGTTTATATTAATTTAGGACCAAGTTAATTAATAAAAAAAATGATATCATAAAATGACACAATATATAATAGATACCATACAGAGCATTCGGAAAGTATTCAGACCCCTTCACTTTTTCCACATTTTGTTACGTTACAGCCTTATTCTAAAGATGATTAAATAAATAAAACATCTTGTCACGCCCTGGTCTATATTTATTATGTTCTCAATCAGAGTCAGGTGATTATCGTTGTCTCTGATTGGGAACCATATTTAGGTAGCCTGGGTTTCACTGTGTGTTTGTGGGTGATTGTTCCTGTCTCGGTGTTTGTTGCACCAGTCAGGGCTGTTTCGGTTTTCGACGTTTGTTGTTTTGTATTGTTCGTGTTTTTTCATCATTAAAGATGTATCTAACGAACCACTCTGCATTTTGGTCCGGTCCTTGTTCCACCTCTTCGTCACAGGAGGAGTTGGAAGAAACCCGTTACAGAATCACCCACCACAAACGTCCTGAGGTGCGTGTTAGTCGGCTGGTGAAGTTGGTGCCAGCCTCATGCACCAGGCCTCCTGTGCACATCCCTAGCCTTGCACGTCCTGTGCCAACACTGCTCTCAAGATCTCCAGTACGCCTTCACGGTCTAGCCCATCCTGTGCCACCTCCACACACCAGCCCTCCGGTGGCAGCTCCCTGCACCAGGCTTCCTGTGCGTGTCCTCGGCCCAGTACCATCAGTGCCAGCACCACGCATCAGGCCTATAGTGCGCCTCGCCTCTCCTGCGCTGCCGGAGTCTCCCGCCTGTTTAGCGCTGCCAGAGCCTTCCGCCTCTACAGCGTTGCTGGAGTCTCCTGCCCGTTTAGCGCAGCCAGAGCTGCCAGTCTGCAGGGAGCAGCCAGAGCTGTCAGTCTGCAGAGAGCAGCCAGAGCTGTCAGTCTGCATGGAGCAGCCAGAGCTGTCAGTCTGCATGGAGCAGCCAGAGCTGCCAGTCTGCATGGAGCTGCCAGTCTGCATGGAGCTGCCAGTCTGCAAGGAGCTGCCAGTCTGCAAGGAGCTGCCAGTCTGCTTGGAGCAGCCAGAGCTGCCAGTCTGCATGGAGCTGCCAGTCTGCCAGAGCTGCCATGGAGCTGCCAGTCTGCAAGGAGTCTGCAAGGAGCTGCCAGTCTGCAAGGAGCTGCCAGAGCTGCTGCTGCAAGGAGCAGCCAGAGCTGTCAGTCTGCATGGAGCTGCCAATGGAGCAGCCAGAGCTGTCAGTCTGCATAGAGCAGCCAGAGCTGTCAGTCTGCTTGGAGCAGCCAGAACTGCTGCATGGAGCTGCCAGTCTGCATGGAGCTGCCAGTCTGCATGGAGCCGTCTGCATGGAGCCGCCAGTCTGCATGGAGTCCGCTGCAGAGCCGGCAATCTGCGTGGAGCAGCCAGAGCCGCCAGAGCCGTCAGTCTGCATGGAGCCGCCAGAGCCGGCAATCTGCGTGGAGCCGCCAGAGCCGGCAATCTGCGTGGAGCCGCCAGAGCCGGCAATCTGCGTGGAGCCGCCCGAGCCGGCAATCTGCGTGGAGCCGCCCGAGCCGCCAATCTGCGTGGAGCCGCCCGGAGCCGCCAATCTGCGTGGAGCCGCCAGAGCCGCCAATCTGCGTGGAGCCGCCAGAGCCGCCAATCTGCGTGGAGCCGCCAGAGCCGCCAATCTGCGTGGAGCCGCCCGAGCCGCCAATCTGCGTGGAGCCGCCCGGAGCCGCCAATCTGCGTGGAGCCGCCCGGAGCCGCCAATCTGCGTGGAGCCGCCCGGAGCCGCCAGTCTGCGTGGAGCCGCCCGGAGCCGCCAGTCGGCCGGAGCCGCCCGGAGCCGCCAGTCGGCCGGACCCGCCCGGATCCGCCAGTCGGCCGGACCCTCCCGGATCCGCCAGTCGGCCGGACCCTCCCGGATCCGCCAGTCGGCCGGACCCTCCCGGATCCGCCAGTCGGCCGGACCCTCCCGGATCCGCCAGTCGGCCGGACCCTCCCGGATCCGCCAGTCGGCCGGACCCTCCCGGATCCGCCAGTCGGCCGGACCCTTCCGGATCCGCCAGTCGGCCAGACCCTTCCGGATCCGCCAGTCGGCCAGACTCTTCCGGATCCGCCAGTCGGCCAGACTCTTCCGGATCCGCCAGTCAGCCAGACTCTTCCGGATCCGCCAGTCAGCCAGACTCTTCCGGATCCGCCAGTCAGCCAGACTCTTCCAGATCTGCTAGTCAACCAGACTCTTCCAGATCTGCTAGTCAACCAGACTCTTCCAGATCTGCTAGTCGGCCAGGATCTGCCAGAACTGCCAGCCGGCCGGGATCTGCCGGATTCAACTGCCTGGCTGGGCTTCCTCTCTTCCTCTCAGTGCTGGGCTTCCTCTCAGTGCTGGGCTTCCTCTGTCCCGAGCTGCCCCTCTGTCCCGAGCTGCCCCTCTGTCCCGAGCTGCCCCTCTGTCCCGAGCTGCCCCTCTGTCCCGAGCTGCCCCTCTGTCCCGAGCTGCCCCTCTGTCCAGTGGGGTTCTGGGTGAGGACTACTAGGCCATGGTCGGTGCCGAGAGTGGACAATCCTAGGACGCGAGGAGGGGGGACTAAGACATTCATAGAGTGGGTTCCACGTCCCGAGCCGGAGCCGCCACCATGGACAGACGCCCACCCGGACCCTCCCTACTGTTTTTGTTGTGCGTCCGGGAGTCCGCACCTTAGGGGGGGGGGGGTTCTGTCACGCCCTGGTCTATATTTATTATGTTATCTTCATGTATTGGGTCAGGCCAGGGTGTGACATGGGTTTATTTGTAGTGTGTTTCGTCTTGGGGTTGTGTGGGGTGTATAGATTAGTCTATGGCTGCCTGAGGCGGTTCTCAATCAGTCAGGTGATTATCGTTGTCTCTGATTGGGAACCATATTTAGGTAGCCTGGGTTTCACTCTGTGTTTGTGGGTGATTGTTCCTGTCTCTGTGTTTGTTGCACCAGTCAGGGCTGTTTCAGTTTTCGACATTTGTTGTTTTGTATTGTTCGTGTTTTTTCATCATTAAAGATGTATTGAACGAACCACTCTGCATTTTTGTCCGATCCTTGTTCCACCTCTTCGTCAGAGGAGGAGTTGGAAGAAACCCATTACACATCTCATTAATCTACACACAATATCCCATGATGACAAAGTGAAAACATTTTTTTTAAATGTTTGCAAATTTCTACAAAATAAAACCAGAAATACCTTATTTACATAAGTATTCAGACCCTTTGCTATGAGACTCAAAATTGAGCTCAGGTGTATCCTGTTGCCATTGATCATCCTTGAGATGTTTCTACAACTTGATTGGAGTCCACCTGTGGTAAATTCAATTGATTGGACATGATTTGGAAAGGCTCACACCTGTCTATATAAGGTCCCCCAGTTGATAACGCATGTCAGAGCAAAAACCAAGCCATGAGGTCGAAGGAATTGTCTGTAGAGCTCCCAAGACAGGATTGTGTTGAGGCACTGATCTGGGGAAGAGTACCAAAAAATGTCTGCAACATTGAAGGCCCCCAAGAACACAGTGTCCTCCATCATTCTTAAATGGAATATGCTTGGAACCACCAAGACTCTTCTTAGAGCTGGCCACCCGGCCAAACTGAGAAGGGTCTTGCCCAGGGAGGAGACCAAGATGGAGATGAGAAAAACATCCAGGACAACCATCTCTGCAGCACTCCACTAATCAGGCCTTTATGGTAGAGTGGCAAGATGGAAGCCACTCCTCAGTAAAAGGTACATGACAGTCCGCTTGTAGTTTGCCAAAAGGCACCTAAAAGACTCAGACCAAGGTGGTGGCAGCATCATGCTGTGGGGACGTTTTTCAGCGGTAGGGACTGGGAGACTAGTCAGGATCGAGGGAAAGATGAATGGAGCAAAGTACAGAGAGATCCTTGATGAAAACCTGCACCAGAGTGCTCAAGACCTCAGATTGGGGCGAAGATTCACCTTCCAACAGGACAACGACCCTAAGCACACAGCCAAGACAACGCAGGAGTGTCTTCGGGACAAGTCTCTGAATGTCCTTGAGTGGCCCAGCCAGAGACCGAACTTGAACCCAATCAAACATCTCTGGAGAGACCTGAAAATACCTGTGCAATGACGCTCCCCATCCAACCTGACAGAGCTTGAGAGGTTCTGCAGAGAAATATGTTTTTCTGCCCCTGAACAAGGCAGTTAACCCACTGTTCTTAGGCCGTCATTGAAAATAAGAATTTGTTCTTAACTGAGTTGCCTCGTTAAATAAATAAATAAAGGTTAAAAATAAAATACCTGAGAAGACTTGATGCTGTAATCACTGCTTAATAATAACTTATGTGAATACATTTAAAAAAACACCAGTTGTTGTATTGTCATGATGGGGTATTGTGTGTAGATTCATGAGGGAGAAAAAACTATTTCATACATTTTTGAATAAGGCTGTAACGTAACAAATGTGAAAAAAGTGAGTCTGAATACCTTCCGAATGCACTGATATATATATGTATATATATATGTATATATGTATATATATATATGCACTGATATATATATATATATATATATATATATATATATATATATATATATATATATATATATATATATATATATATATATATATATATACACACATGGATCCAGCTAAAAGCATTGATGAGCTGAGAGACTTGGAGCTTTGACACGCTGTCCTCTTTCAGACCCACAACATGCAGCACATACTGCCTTTATGTTCCCTGCTTATTCCCTAGTTCCTGTCATCCTGAACAAAGTCATTTGTCAATTCTGCAGCCCTATATTCTAGACCTCTGTAACCTCTGTTGACAGTTAACGGGATCACTGCAGTGAAGGAGACCCAGTTAAAACCGTGTGTTCTCTCTTCACACAGCCTGTGGCAGAACAGTAAGACATCAGGACAATGCAGGAGCAGGTTCACATGCATCCAGAGCAGGGAAATAGAGACAAGGTGAGACTTGACTTAATAAGCGCTGCATGCTGGCAGAACAGAACAGAGTTTCAATTGAACAAGGACATTTAAAAAAATATTTAAAACATTCTGATGTAAGGTCAGTAAATCCTTAATCAAAATAATATACAGCAAAACAAAATGACAAGGAGGAGAATAAAGCAAAGCAAAGACAATCAGGGACAGCAAGAAAACAAAATAAACACAAAAGTGCAGAGTAATTCTGTAAGGGGAGAAAGGGGCAAACTAGAGAGATACGTAGACCCCTGGAGTTCAATAGACAATGAGATGTTTAGGTAGACAAGAACAAGAAGAGATGCCACCAGTGGTCATCAGAGCAATATAATACCAGTACTGTCCAACAGTACTGACTGGGTCTGGGTGTGTTCTGGTATGTCAAGTTGCCACAACAGTCTTTTAGATAAAGTTTCTTCATTAAACTGATGTTTCCCAGAACAAGCTATGTCTATGAAAAAATGAGCGTGGCTCTAAAAAACACCAGTCAACAATAGTTAGTTAAAATTTCAATCCGTTGATCACTTTGTACCTTTATGTTACTGTAAACATTGACTATCAAATCAGGAGTTGAGGTTGGGACGTGCTGCAGATGAACAGAAAGCCTTCTCAGCACCCAACAAACTAAGACATGACCTATTGTACATCTCTCACTACTGGAGTCCTCTCGCTATTGTAGTCATCTCACTACTGTAGTCTTCTCACTACTGTAGTCTTCTCACTATTGGAGTCTTCTCACTACTGGAGTCATCTCACTATTGTACATCTCTCACTACTATAGTCTTCTCACTACGGTAGTCTTCTCACTACTGTACATCTCTCACTACTGTACATCTGTCACTACTGTAGTCCTCTCACTATGGACACTAATTAGAGACCGACCGCATGTACAGTACAAGCAACATGTATACTCAATACACTTGTGTTCTCCTAAGCAACTCACTAAATATAAACAATGAATCACATATCCAATGCCAGGCAACATTGAACATCACAGGAAACAGCCTGTCTGTCTCTTCTATTAGTAGATCTGATTAACATGAACCAATCACAAGAGTCTACAATATGATCATAACGATTAAAAAAGCAACACATATATACAGTAGTGTATAAAACATAGACCAACGTCCCCATCGACATGCTAGTCAATCAACAACATACTGTCCACTGACAGAATGGACAGGTTATACACTGACGATGAAGACACATGACGGCATTTGACAGAGCATTGGAACTCTCCAACAATCAATAAACAATCAATAAACAATCAATAAACAACACAATGCATCATTGTAGATTCCATGTTGAGTGTGCAAGTCCAGTCCGCTCACAGAACAACATACAGTAGCAGTCAGAAGTTTGGACACACCTACTCATTCAAGGGTTTATCTTTATTTTTACTATTTTCTACATTGTAGAATAATAGTGAAGACATCAAAACTATGAAATAACACAACCAAAAACATAACCAAAAAAGGTGTTAAACAAATCAAAATATACTTTATATTTGAGATTCTTCAAAGCAGCCACCCTTTGCCTTGATGACAGGTTTGCACACATGGCATTCTCTCAACCAGCTTCATGAGGTAGTCACCTGGATTACATTTCAATTAGCAGGTGTGCCTTGTTGAAAGTTAATGTGTGGAATTTATTTTCTTCTTATGCGTTTGAGCCAATCAGTTGTGTTGTGACAAGGTAGGGGTGGTATACAGAAGATGGCATTTTACCAAATAGGGCTAAGTCCATATTATGGCAAGAACAACTCAAATAAGAACAGAGAAACGACAGACCATCATTACTTTAAGACATGAACGTCAGTCAATGCAGAAAATTTCAAGAATGAAAGTTTCAGTGCAGTCGCAAAAAACCATCAAGCGCTGTGATGAAACTGGCTCTCATGAGGACCGCCACAGGAAAGGAAGACCCAGAGCCCAAATAGAGTTCAAGTAACAGACACATCTCAACATCAACTGTTCAGAGGTTGAATTGCTGAAAAGAAACCACTACTAAAGGACACCAATAATAAGAAGAGACTTGCTTGGGCCAAGAAACACGAGCAACGGACATTAGACTGGTGGAAATCTGTTCTTTGGTCTGATGAGTCCAAAGGTGAGATTTTTTTCTTCCAACCGCCGTGTCTTTGTGAGACGCAGAGTAGGTGAACGGATGATCTCCCATGTGTGGTTCCCACTGTGAAGCATGGAGGAGGTGTGATGGTGTGGGGGTGATATGCTGGTGACACTGTCAGTGATTTATGTAGAATTCAAGGCATACTTAACCAGCATGGCTACCACAGCATTCTGCAGCGATACGCCATCCCGATGAGTTAGACCGCAGAGTGAAGGAAAAGCAGCCAACAAGTGTTCAGCATATGTGGGAACTCCTTCAAGACTGTTGGAAAAACATTCCAGATGACCACCTTATGAAGCTGGTTGAGAAAATGCCAATAGTGTGCAAAGCTGTCATCAAGGCAAAGGGTGGCTGCTTTGAAGAATCTCAAACATAAAATATACTTTGATTTGTTTAACACTTTTTGAGTTACTATGTGTTATTTCATAGTTTGATGTCTTCACTATTATTCTACAATGTAGAAAATAGTAAAAAAATAAAGAAAAACCCTGGAATGAGTAGGTGTGTCCAAACCCCTGACTGGTACTGTATCTCTGCATCTCCAGAAACAGTATTCCCTCGACTTCATCCCAAAAGTCCAGCTAGATACAGAGCATCAGGGGGTTTCCACTGGATTGATTCACACTACTGTACAGTGGTCTTTAAAAAGACTTGGCACTAGAAAACGATGATGTCTCTAACTGAGAACCACCTGGTGTGTGTGTGTGCGTATAGACACCAATACAGTCAGAACAGACAGGAAAGGTTAACCACCTGAGGGTAGAAGAGAAGAGGACAGAGAGCCTTCATCCCGCTCTCTCTCTCTCTCAGCAACCCAATGGGAAACAGAGTGTTAGGCTGGCTCATGGCTGAGCAGACTATACTGTATACTCAGTTAGTGCCATGTTGGCAGCACAGAGACAGAGGAGTTAGTAGTCCCATGAAGCAACCCTTTCTGAGTCATTTCTGTCCCTTCACACAGACTGGCATAGCTATCACCCATGCTAACCCCAGAGCCAATGCCACCATGGAGCTGGTCTCTGGGACTTCCTTCCTCTGGGCTAGCCTAACAGCTGAACACCTGTGCCCCGTCCTCGTCACTAAAGTTAAGGCAGCCATCCTCCTCCATCTCCTCATCCAGCTGGAGGCTCCCAAAGGAGTACTTGTTCCTGGGCATGGGGGAGGAGTAGTTGAACCCCACGGCCATGGGGTTACCGTAGGTCAGCGGGTGGCTGCTGGAGCTGCCCGTGGTGTTCTCGGTCTCTGAGTCACTGGACTCTGTGCCACTGCTGGTGGAGCCGTCAATCATCTGAACAGCCCCTATGTGGTCTACGCCACCATGGCTGTACAGCTTCTGTATGGGGCCGGGCTTGGGTTTGCCGGGGGCAGACAAGCCATTGGCCTTTACGCGGCGCTCCAGAGCAGCCATACGGGAGGTGACAGGCCGGGGCTCGTGGGAGGGTGTGGAGGTGGCCTGCTGCCGGCTCAGGACGAAGGGGTCTGTGTCGGAACGGTTACGCATGTTGTGGAGCTTTTGTAAGTGTGGCGAGCGGGCCATGATGGGCGAATAGCTGCCGTAGTGGGATGGGGCCTGACCTTGGTCTTGGGGCCCCCCATGGCCTCTCTGGGTGTTAAACCCCCTGTGACCCTGGTCGTTCCAGCGTGGGGGCCTGGAGCCGTGACCGTTTTGCTCACCGTGGCTGAGTGAGCCGGTCCGGTGGAAGGTGACGGGGCTGGAGGTGGTGCTCTTAGAGCCTAACAGGCGGACCGTCAGGGGGCTACTACTACGCTGGTTCCCAATTCCACCACCCCCCAACTCCTCCATCATAGTGCTATTGAGAGGGCCGCGGGGCGGACCACTGCCGAAGAACGACAGGTTGGCCGACTCATCTAACTCACAGCTCATATTGAGGGGGGGTTTAGGGGAGGAAGGGGACTCTCTGTACCTCATCCTACCCAGAGCCAGTTCCCGCTCATTTATACTGCCATGGTGGGGACTCACGGCCTCCTCCCCATGGCTGTCAGTAGGATGAGACCTGGTAACCCGGCCCTTGGCCATGTCATATTCACTATCTATATCACTGCAGTCAATGTAGGGGATGGAGGAGGTGCTGCCCTTAGCGCCCTGGGAGGCTGGACCTGTGTTCAGATGGTCTGGGTGGGTCTGCCTGGCTGGGCCTGGTTCTGCCCCAGGACCTGGCCTGTCCTCGCCGTGTCCCACGTTCCTCTGGATGGAAGGGCTGCCCCTGATCCGCAGGGCTGAAGGGTCCTCAGCGTTCACAGACTCCTTCCAGTGACGGTGGAACGAAGAGTCCACCTCCGCTCTGTCTCCTGGAGCACTGCTCACACTCTGTGGAGTACGGAGAACAGAGAACAGAGGGCTAAAGGTTATATTTAACAGTTAAACAAGGAAATGTAGTTATTGTGTGGTATGGATTAGTTATTCCGTCTACTCAATTAATAACTGCATATTCTAAGCAGTATAGCCTAGTGGTTAGAGCATTGGACTAGTAACCGGAAGGTTGTGAGTTCAAACCCCCGAGCTGACAAGGTACAAATTTGTCGTTCTGCCCCTGAACAGGCAGTTAACCCACTGTTCCCAGGCCGTCATTGAAGATAAGAATGTGTTCTTAACTGACTTGCCTGGTTAAATAAAGGTAAAATAAAATAAAAAAATAAAATATTCATAGTGTTTCTAGATGAAGACATGCTGGGTCGGCTATCATATAGAGAGTGACAGTTCCACAATGTGGCGTTCGGCACGTTAGCCTCTAATGGACCATGTGTGTGGGAACACTGAAGGAGCCACTGACTTCTTTTGGCACTTGAGGGGCGTGAGGGGAAGACAGCGGAGATGGACGGCTTCTGCTGTGCTGGACCCTACTGTGTTTCCTGAAGAGGATGACAGAAAGTGGACATGTTATACACCTGGCAACCCTCACACAGTCTCTCTCTTTGCACAGTACCAGTCAAACGTTTGGACACCTACTTATTGCAGGGTTTTTCTATTTAAAAAAACAACAACGATTTTCTTACGTTTGTAAAATAATAGTGAAGACATCAAAACTATGAAATATCACATATGGAATCACGTACTAACCCAAAAAATAAATTCCAGGTGACTACCTCATGAAACTGGTTGAGAGAATACAAAGTGTGCAAAGCTGTCATCAAGGCAAAGGGTGGCTACTTTGAAGAATCTAAAATATATTTAGATTTTTTTAACACTTTGTTGGTTACGACATGATTCCATATGTGTTATTTTATAGTTTTGATGTCTTCTACAATGTAGTAAATTAGTAAAAAATAAAGAAAAACTATTGAATGAGTAGGTGTGTCCAAACTTTTGACTGGTACTGTAGGTCTAAAAAGAAAACACCACCATGAAGTCTTTACCTTTCAAACGGGATCTTCTTAAACTCAGAGTCCTTCACATAATCAATCACCTGCTTCTGTGTCCGACCGCTGTGGAGAGACAGAAGTAGCAAGGGAGATGATTGAGGTCAGTGAACTTAGAATAGAGCTGGAGAAGTTCTGTCCAGGTGACAGATAGGAAATGAGATTGAAACTGAGGCACTGACTGGTTTTTCATCGAACCTGCTATCCTCTGTGTCCTGAGAGACAGAGATGGTTTATTATTGTGTGGCCCCAGGTGTCTTCAAGGGGCCAGCTGTTCTACCTGAATCTGAAGGAGGAGCCTCGGGTGAAGAGGACAGGCTTGGGCCTTGCTTTGGGCTCCTCAAAGAGGCGGAAGAAGGCATGGTATTCCACACAGATCTTCCAGAAGACTTTACAGCAGTCTCGGCTACCCATCAGGAACTCCAGAGTGTCCTGGTATGAGCTCTGCTGCAGAGGGGACACATATATATGTACCACACATCAATGGAAACTTAGGGTTGAAGGCTTTAGGCATTGGTGATATTTACATGGATATGAATCGTGGATCATGCTAATGGCTATGGTCATATGACATACGTTCAGGTCTGGTCTGAGCTTGATGAGAAAACGCTTTCTCTTGAAGCTTAATTTGCGCACGTTGGACCAGTTGAAGGCATTGATCTTGGTGTGTCCCTGCAGCGGATGAAAAACACAGAGGTTTAACATGGAGTGTGACACGCAACACAAATCTGCCTGTTCATCTGATCCTGTCATCAAACATCAGCTACACATTCCTCTAATAGAACTGGCTCTTAATCCCAATAGATCTGTGAACAGAGAAAATGTCCTACACGTCAAAAGCCTGTCATCAAAATGTCACTTCAAAGTGGAACGGCTAAAAAGTGGGACAGCTGCAAGCATCTTACATTGTGGCATAACCAAGCTGGTTAATCATTTATTACCAATTTGCTATTCACCTACATCAAACATATAATCAAACATCCTGTGGGTTTCTTAATGAAAAAAGGGCGGTGTAGAAATTCTCTTGCTCCGTCCAGACCCGTAAAGTAGTACCTGAAAGACCAGGACACCAGTGTGTGCCACGGCCAGGCTCAGTCCAGACCCGTAAAGTAGTACCTGAAAGACCAGGACACCAGTGTGTGCCACGGCCAGGCTCAGTCCAGACCCGTAAAGTAGTACCTGAAAGACCAGGACACCAGTGTGTGCCACAGCCAGGCTCAGTCCAGACCAGTAAAGTAGTACCTGAAAGACCAGGACACCAGTGTGTGCCACGGCCAGGCTCCGTCCAGATCCGTAAAGTAGTACCTGAAAGACCAGGACACCAGTGTGTGCCACGGCCAGGCTCAGCTTGCTGCCCTCGCGGTCCTTGGCAGGGTGTAGTCTAACCCCGTACAGCTCCAGTCTGCGTACCACCTCCAGCAGCTGGTAGTCAGACTCTGCTGGCGTCTGACCCCTACAAGCACACAGAGAGCAGTCTGGGTCAAGGATACCGTTCCAAATGGCTCCCTATTCTCTATTTAGTGTACTGTTTTAGGCCCCTTGGTACTAAATAGGGAATAGGGTTTTGGGACACGGCCTGATACAAGTCTCTCATAAGTTTCAGAATCACGGCAAGGTGGAGTTGAGGTGGGTTGAGTCAGAATTCCAGGGGTCCACAAACAGTTACATTAAATTTGAATAATATCTTCCACTAATATACTGCAATTGAGGTGAAGGACCAGGCCACACGTCAATCTTTTCCCGCAGTCAGCTGACACCACCGAGGTCTGGGTAGAAACGAAGCTGCAGAGTAACTCCCTTCCCTAATTATTATCTGTGGAAAAGGTTGTCCTGTTTCCTGTGGGCTGTAGTTCTTTCTAGATGTAACTCTGAGCATGGCTCCCTGCCAGGAAAACTGTGGTTACTGTTATCAGCTAAAAATACAGAAAAAGAACAAGTCAGGGAGGGCAGTCAAATCTAACGGAGCTCCTTTCATCTTGTCAGCTGCCTGGTGAGCACCCATCTCTGCTGTGTCACCAGTGTACCGTGGAGGACTGGGGGTGACACCAGTGTAGTGTGGAGGACTGGGGGTGACACCTGTGTAGTGTGGAGGACTGGGGGTGACACCTGTGTAGTGTGGAGGACTGGGAGTGACACCAGTGTAGTGTGGAGGACTGGGGGTGACACCTGTGTAGTGTGGAGGACTGGGAGTGACACCAGTGTAGTGTGGAGGACTGGGGGTGACACCAGTGTACCGTGGAGGACTGGGGGTGACACCAGTGTAGTGTGGAGGACTGGGAGTGACACCAGTGTAGTGTGGAGGACTGGGGGTGACACCAGTGTAGTGTGGAGGACTGGAGGTGACACCAGTGTAGTGTGGAGGACTGGGGGTGACACCAGTGTAGTGTGGAGGACTGGGGGTGACACCAGTGTAGTGTGGAGGACTGGGGGTGACACCAGTGTAGTGTGGAGGACTGGGGGTGACACCAGTGTAGTGTGGAGGACTGGGGGTGACACCTGTGTAGTGTGGAGGACTGGGAGTGACACCAGTGTAGTGTGGAGGACTGGGAGTGACACCAGTGTAGTGTGGAGGACTGGGAGTGACACCAGTGTAGTGTGGAGGACTGGGAGTGACACCAGTGTAGTGTGGAGGACTGGGAGTGACACCAGTGTAGTGTGGAGGACTGGGGGTGACACCTGTGTAGTGTGGAGGACTGGGGGTGACACCTGTGTACCGTGGAGGACGGGGGTTGAGGAAAGGGTTGGCCATGTGATCCTGACCTGCTGCATCAATGAGGAAGGCACTAAGGGGATTGTGGGATATGTTCTCCAAGGAGGGCGGAACTAGCTAATTAGGAAACAGATAATAGAAAGAAATCCTTGGGGAAGGAGAAGAATGAGTCCAAGCTGCCATTTCCCTTGTGCCAACCTGCTCAGTGACAAGGGTTTAACAAAGAAAAGCCATTTCCCTTGTGCCAACCTGTTCAGTGACAAGGGTTTAACAAAGAAAAGCCATTTCCCTTGTGCCAACCTGCTCAGTGACAAGGGTTTAACAAAGAAAAGCCATTTCCCTTGTGCCAACCTGTTCAGTGACAAGGGTTTAACAAAGAAAAGCCCTTTCTCTGCTGAAATCTGGTGTGTTGCTCATTAGGCTGTGGTCCATGTAGATCGCAGACCTTTCTGGGGACCCAGGTAGTTTTTCTGATAAAGCAGACATTGACACGTTCACCTCCAGGCCCTAACCACTCAACCAGCCCAGTCTTAACATGATAAAGAAAACCATTGTCAGTTAACACACTGAAACAAAGAACACTGTTAGGTCAGTGGGGAGTTTCCTGACTTCGTTACCTGGGTAGAAAACATTCCCTTGGGATGTGTACGTAGGCGGTCTTTATCTACCTTGTCCTGTTCAGAGGCCTGCTTCCAGAGCTGTCACATCAGTTATAGAGGAGCTACTCACCCATTATTGGAGTGAAACTCCATGATCTTGTCCATCAGAGCCATCTGGTCAGGAATGTAGCTGTTGTTGAGGAGGTGCTGCCGACTCTGACTCTCCTCAAAGTCCCCAATCTCAGCTGGAGAACAAAGGGTTAAAGTTAGGACATTGCATTACATTGTGTGCAGTGTGTAAAGGATCTACACCACTGTTGGTTGATAAAAAAAATGCAGATTATTTGCATATATGCCTAAACAGAATAGATTAGAATAGATTAATCCTCATCCATGCCTCTTCCCTCTCTTCGGTTACACTCTGACAGCTCCCTCTAGCATTAGAGTCCAGTCTGAGGAGCAGATGGCTTTTTCAAAAAAGCTCTCTCTCTCAGTGTCTTCCCACAAAAGAAAAAGATATCCATGGCAATGCACTGATTCTCAATTTGGGATGCTGCACCACATCCTGTTTGACACAGTTTGAAGGAGGTTCTGTTTTCCTACAAAAGTATATGGTCTATTGGCTCTGTGATCCTATAGGCTGTGTGAAGCCACAGGGAAAGTAACAGTGAGACGTACACTGGGTAATATAGGAGACCAGCAGGGCCGCGCTACTGTCGTTGCAGGTCAGACGTCCACAGGCAAGGTCATGCTTGATCTGCAGGGCAAAGAGGTACCTGGACAAGACAGGACAAAGAGAAAGGCTAGAACAGAGTGGAAGGGATGACTGGCTGTGGTTAACATCCAAACCTGTCAGGCGACAACACAGGAGGGAGGAACAACAGAGGAACCACTCGTAGGTCAGGTCGTCCATACAGGGACATATTGCAGCACGAAAACAAAGACAATTGGATTACAGAGCAACATCATCATAACAGGACGAGTGTCTTTACCCCCATCCAATTTCAACTGTTACACCCTTCTTTAGGGTCGAGGCGTTATCATACCGAGTAAATATACATAATAAAAAACATTAGTCCAATGGTAACAACCAGGATCACACGAAGGTGCTACGTTAAAAACATGGCAGGCGTAAAACATGGATGACATGAATTAAATGGCCGAGGCAGAAAAATCTATTCTATGGGAGGCTGGAACACATTGGTCACTTCTACGTTAGCATTCACATTCTCTGACATCGCAGTCATTTCAACACACAGAACTGACCTGAGAATGACTTACTCTAATGGAAACTGGATAATATAGCTGCTGATAGCCTGTTGTGTGCTGAGCAGTCAGTATACTGTACCAGTTTATGCACCAGACCGTGTCGACAGCTTGTCAGCTGAATACAAAGACATTATTAAAGGCTCAGGACAATAACATCTTAGATTTTTCTGTGTTTTATATACAGGTAACTGCCAAAATAAAGTATATTGAAAGCAGGTGCTTCCAACAAAGGTGTGGTTCCTGAGTTAATTAAGCAATTACTATCCCATCATGCTTAGGGTCATGTATAAAATGCCCAGTTGCCCATTATTTTGGCTACCATGACTAGAAGAAGATATCAGTGACTTCTGACAGATGGATCTCAAAGGAGCACAGGGGGTTTAAAATCTGTCTGTCTGCCTTCCCCACTCATACCACTTCCAGACAGTCCGAGCTAAATTCTTGCTCCAGAAATTGCATTTAGCTAAGAAGTTATTATTGTTTTCTTTTTTTATATTACAATTTTAATGAAAAACAACCACAGTAAGGTACTTTATTGTTCCCCAGAAAATGATTTGATATTGAGATAAAAACAGCCTCATTGGACCTTTAAGCACCTGCTGATGAGGAAACACTATAGCTGAGCTTTAAGCACCTGCTGATGAGGAAACACTATAGCTGAGCTTTAAGCACCTGCTGATGAGGAAACCCTATAGCTGAACTTTAAGCACCTGCTGATGAGGAAACACTATAGCTGAGCTTTAAGCACCTGCTGATGAGGAAACACTATAGCTGAGCTTTAAGCACATGCTGATGAGGAAACCCTATAGCTGAGCTTTAAGCACCTGCTGATGAGGAAACCCTATAGCTGAGCTTTAAGCACCTGCTGATGAGGAAACTCTATAGCTGAGCTTTAAGCACCTGCTGATGAGGAAACCCTATAGCTGAGCTGTAAGCACCTGCTGATGAGGAAACCCTATAGCTGAGCTTTAAGCACCTGCTGATGAGGAAACCCTATAGCTGAGCTTTAAGCACCTGCTGATGAGGAAACCCTATAGCTGAGCTGTAAGCACCTGCTCATGAGGAAACACTATAGCTGAGCTTTAAGCACATGCTGATGAGGAAACCCTATAGCTGAGCTTTAAGCACCTGCTGATGAGGAAACCCTATAGCTGAGCTTTAAGCACCTGCTGATGAGGAAACCCTATAGCTGAGCTTTAAGCACATGCTGATGAGGAAACCCTATAGCTGAGCTTTTGTAGACTGAGGGTTTGTCTGAAGTGGCTTCTGTCTGTTTAGTCTTACCTGGTCAATTCCTCCAGTAGCTGGGCGTGGTCTGGGGGGAAGAACTTCACCACAAATCTCAGGACTACGTGCTTGGGCCCTGTGGGTGTGAGATAATGGCTTGGTTATAGAGGAGGAGTCACAGCCAAGACGATACAGAGAACACATTCTAAACACATTATCTGGAGATTCCTATCATAGAATTAGAGAACACATTCTAAACACATTATCTGGAGATTCCTATCATAGGATTAGAGAACACATTCTAAACACATTATCTGGAGATTTGGAGATTCCTATCATAGGATTAGAGAACACATTCTAAACACATTATCTGGAGATTCCTATCATAGGATTAGAGAACACATTCTAAACACATTATCTGGAGATTCCTATCATAGAATTAGAGAACACATTCTAAACACATTATCTGGAGATTTGGAGATTCCTATCATAGGATTAGAGAACACATTCTAAACACATTATCTGGAGATTTCGAGATTCCTATCATAGGATTAGAGAACACATTCTAAACACATTATCTGGAGATTTGGAGATTCCTATCATAGGATTAGAGAACACATTCTAAACACATTATCTGGAGATTCCTATCATAGAATTAGAGAACACATTCTAAACACATTATCTGGAGATTTGGAGATTCCTATCATAGAATTAGGAATTAGAACCGGATCTCTATGATTCCTTTGCTTTTGTCTCACTGACCAATGAGATCATAACAAGCAGTGTACTTGCTCTTATGCACCACAAACCCTTGTTTGTAGATGAGCAAGCCAGTCTTCCAGAAGACTTGAAAGCTTTATGACTCGAGATGTACAAGTTAACAGCCGAGCCTCAGTCTGGAAGATAGATGGTCTCTGTGTGTGAATAAAGATGTACTTTGGGTTCTTAAGAACGACAGATTTGTAACATATCATACAAATTGCAAAAATATATACACAGAGTGTACAAAACATTAAGGACACCTGCTCTTTCCACGACATGAAAGATATGATCCCTTATGATGTTACTTGTTAAATCCACTTCAATCAGTGTAGATTAAAGGATTTTTAAGCCTTGAGACAATTGAGACATGGATTGTGTATGTGTGCCCATTCAGAGGGTGCCATTCAGAGTGTGCCATTCAGAGTGTGCCATTCAGAGGGTGCCGTTGAACGGGGAATGGTTCACTCTTAGAAAAAATAGTTCCAAAAGGATTCTATGCGGAGGGATCGAGTTCTACCAAGAACCGTTTTGATCAGAAGAACCCTTTTTAGAAGACAAGGGTTCTTTGTAAGGCAAAGGGTACTACCTAGAACCTTTAACATCCTAAGAACCTTTTTTGGAAGAGAGGGTTCTCTGATGATTCTTTGCAAGGCAAGAAGGATTTTTCGGACGGCAAGATTTCATATTTCCCAACATGCTTTATTTCAGGAAGCTTTTAAGAATTGTTTGTTTTACTGTAATATCTGTGTTTTTGCATGTACATTGATTGGTTGATAAATGCTATGCTACATAAAGATAAACAACACACAGTATTCAAAAGTAATCCAATCTATTAGTATCTAGAATTATTCCACCCATTAACTGAGATGGTTGTTCCAGTTTAGATGATTGAGGTAGTCTCAGTATTCAACCCTCCCTACCCTGGCAGTCAATCTAAATGCAGGTTGTGGGTGATTAACAATTCTACTTGTTGGCTATCCTAATTCTGGTTGGATTCCAATAGGAATTATACCACGTTGAAAGTCCGCATAACGTGACTTGAAGGCCTGATGTGGCCTGTAAACCAGGACATTCCTAACACCACTGTGTTAAGAAATAACTATGGCCTCAATGAAAGGTCTTATAATGTATTGTCATAAAAAAATGACATGTTAAAAGGTTAATAAGATAAAATGGTTTTTGGTAGAAACCTTCATAGGGGTGCGAAGAAGAACCCGCCAAAGATGAAATGGTTCTGGGTAGAAACCATCAGAGGGTTCTAGGCAGAACCAGTCATAGTGTTCTAGGTAGAGTCATATGCAGGGAGTTCTTTGAAGAACCCTACACAGACAGTTCTTGATAGTAGTACACAATTGGATGACAAGTAGTACACAAATAACGGGTACCACTTTCAAAACTACTAGCTGAAATGATTTTAAAAAGTCCTGGAGCATCACTTTAAGTTTGCTTGGACGAGACATGGTGTTGAGACTTCCTCACGCTACAACTAAGTTAAGTTCCCTAGCTGTCTACTTTCAAAGACATTTCATGTTTCTTTGTAAGGCTTGATTATTTTTTTTTCTGTTAAGCAACCATACCACCAGTGTTAGTTGAAGCAAATGAGGCATGAACTGTCCATTGCCAGCCGTGTAAAAGTGTATAATGAAGTCAGCGTACTTACGTCTCAGTTGCTTGACAATAGGCTTTAGGAGGTCTAACCAAACCTGTGAACATAAGGAAAGCAAACGCCCCTTTAGTCAGCATAGAGAGATTAATTCAAGGCTTCTACACTAACACATGAAGAAGATACAAGCTAACACCCAGTCCAGAAACAACCCTTAAGGACTGTGTCTATTTCTTCACTCACCATCATCTTGTGGTCTTGGTATTCTAGGCCGAAGTAGTCTCCCTCAACGAGGTTCAGGTGGGTACACACCAGGTCAAACAAAACCTTGCCTGAGGCTCTTTGCTGTGAAAGACAGAAACATACATGGTAAGTTTGAGAAATACCTGGTGCAGTAGTGAATTACCTATTGACTGTATGGTGGGCTGGCTGGCATTCACTAGCTCAATCACTCAATGATAAATGTGTACTTAGACTATGGATGATATTGTCCCTCGGTTTTAAAGACTCATTCTGATGACATTTCACAGAAAATCCCCTCAGCAAAGTCTATCTGCAAGTTTAATCAAGCATCAGCGATCACAAGAGCAGGACTGGATCTCATCACCTCTTAGGGGCTCCCGAGTGGCGCAGCGGTCTAAGGCACTGCATCTCAGTGTTAAGAGGCGTCACTACAGACCCTGGTTTGATCCCGAGCTGTATCACTGTCATAGTAAAATAAGAATTTTGTTCTTAACTGACTTGCCTATTTAAAAAAAAATCCCTCTAGGACTTTGTGGATCAAGAGGAATGCAACAGACAAACAACAGAAACATTTGCAGTAGTGACTGAGTGCAGTATGACTGGGTGCAGTATGACTGGGTGCAGTATGACTGGGTGCAGTATGACTGGGTGCAGTAGTGACTGAGTGCAGTATGACTGAGTGCAGTAGTGACTGGGTGCAGTATGACTGGGTGCAGTAGTGACTGGGTGCAGTAGTGACTGGGTGCAGTATGACTGGGTGCAGTATGACTGGGTGCAGTATGACTGGGTGCAGTATGACTGGGTGCAGTATTGAGTGGGTGCAGTAGTGACTGAGTGCAGTGTGACTGGGTGCAGTATGACTGGGTGCAGTATGACTGAGTGCAGTATGACTGGGTGCAGTATGACTGGGTGCAGTATGACTGGGTGCAGTATTGAGTGGGTGCAGTAGTGACTGAGTGCAGTATGACTGAGTGCAGTAGTGACTGGGTGCAGTATGACTGGGTGCAGTATGACTGGGTGCAGTAGTGACTGAGTGCAGTATGACTGGGTGCAGTATGACTGGGTGCAGTATGACTGAGTGCAGTATGACTGGGTGCAGTAGTGACTGAGTGCAGTATGACTGGGTGCAGTATGACTGGGTGCAGTATGACTGAGTGCAGTATGACTGGGTGCAGTATGACTGGGTGCAGTATGACTGGGTGCAGTATGACTGGGTGCAGTAGTGACTGGGTGCAGTATGACTGGGTGCAGTATGACTGGGTGCAGTAGTGACTGGGTGCAGTAGTGACTGGGTGCAGTATGACTGGGTGCAGTATGACTGGGTGCAGTAGTGACTGGGTGCAGTATGACTGGGTGCAGTATGACTGGGTGCAGTATGACTGGGTGCAGTATGACTGGGTGCAGTAGTGACTGGGTGCAGTATGACTGGGTGCAGTAGTGACTGGGTGCAGTATGACTGGGTGCAGTATGACTGGGTGCAGTAGTGACTGGGTGCAGTATGACTGGGTGCAGTAGTGACTGGGTGCAGTATGACTGGGTGCAGTAGTGACTGGGTGCAGTATGACTGGGTGCAGTAGTGACTGGGTGCAGTATGACTGGGTGCAGTAGTGACTGGGTGCAGTATGACTGGGTGCAGTATGACTGGGTGCAGTAGTGACTGGGTGCAGTATGACTGGGTGCAGGATGACTGGGTGCAGTATGACTGGGTGCAGTATGACTGGGTGCAGTATGACTGGGTGCAGTGTGACTGAGTGTAGTATGACTGGGTGCAGTATGACTGGGTGCAGTATGACTGGGTGCAGTATGACTGGGTGCATGGATAGTGGGTGTCTCCATGGAAACCATTCCCCTCCATTCACTCCCAGAAGATTGCTCAAAACCTCCCCCTCCTCTCCTCTTATGGAGGCCCAGAGAGGTGGGACACTGAGAGGAGCCGACAGAGTGGGAGGGTGGGACTGTCCCTGTGACAACTTCCCTGTTCCCAGTATCACCATGGGGACTGACGATGGCACAGTGCTCTTTGAAGCTGATCTAGTGGCAACCCAGTTCACCTAGGAAGTCCATTCCTCCATGATAGTTCAGAGATGATCATCTGGCTGTTTTTCACCCACTACTTCTTTTCCTGTCCCAAGGGAACATACACAGCCAACACCAAGGCAAAAACTACTAATTCCTGACACGTTTCATGAAGCTAGGTGCATGTCGCACGGCACTACTTCACAGGAGAGGCACTTTAACATATATTTTTGAAATATTATTTTTATACACATTTTTGAAAGATATAACATTAGCCTTGGAGATCTACAAAAGTGTTGCTCCTTGCAACAGAATTTAGCAGGCGCTATCGACAAAGATCATTGGGATAAAGTTGTGATGGACTACTTTCTGCATAAGGTCAGTGTGAGCCGGAGTCCTTGACACAACAACGGGTCAATCAAGCTGTAGCTAGCTACAAACCGTCAGCAGCATCCTGTATACCACTGCTGGCTTGCCTCTGGAGCTAAGCAGGGTTGGTCCTGGATGGGAGGGCCAGGAGAAGACACTCTTTCCTCTGGTCTAAAAAATTATTCCAATGCCCCTTTCTTATGGGACATTAAACAGGTGTCCTAACTCTCTGTTGTCGCTATAGATCCCATGGCACTTATCGTAAGAGTAGGGGTGTGAACCCCGTTGTCCTATCTAAATTCCCAATCTGGCCCTCATACCACCATGTCCACCTAATCATCCCCAGCTTCGAATTGACTCATTCCTCTCCCCTGTAACTATTCCCCAGGTTGTTGCTGTAAATGAGAATGTGTTCTCAGTCAACTTACATGGTAAAATAACAAATGTACCAAAAATACATACTGTCATGAAGCGTTCATCCATGTATATGGGTAAGAGTCTAGCTACATTTTCAGATATTATACGTTTCACATTTTGTCAAAGTCATATCCATTGCAAGTTAAAGCATACTGTTAGCTAGCGAACGTTAGCTTACTGAGCCCCACCCTTAAAGAGATGGGTGGGGCTCAGTCTTAAGATGGTGTGAACAATGCTGCATAGGTATAGACAAAGAAGAGCTCTCCAGTAGGTGTACCAAAACATTGAAGGACCATTTTTATCAAAAGTGGGGTTACAAAGTTAACTTTCAAAGCAGAATTATTTTCCCATTGTTCTTCAACTGCAATTTTTTAATATACAATTTTCTAGCTCAGAGTCTCTACTTTTATCCAATGTAAAAAAAAAACACAATTTAAAATTTTGCTACATAAGACTGAATCGAGGTGGTGGGTCACATTTAGAGGCACAAAGGGATGTCAGGGACTGCAGTTAAAGCCACATGTCCTGCTGGAAAAGAATACAGAAGCATAGCAGGCAGGCAGGGGAGTTGAGCTGCTGGAAAAGAAGACAGAAGCATAGCAGGCAGGCAGGGGAGTTGAGCTGCTTGAAAATAATACAGAAGCATAGCAGGCAGGGGAGTTGAGCTGCTTGAAAAGAATACAGAAGCATAGCAGGCAGGCAGGGGAGATGAGCTGCTTGAAAAGAATACAGAAGCATAGCAGGTAGGCAGGGGAGTTGAGCTGCTGGAAAAGAATACAGAAGCATAGCAGGCAGGCAGGGGAGTTGAGCTGCTTGAAAAGAATACAGAAGCATAGCAGGCAGGCAGGGGAGTTGAGCTGCTGGAAAAGAATACAGAAGCATAGCAGGCAGGCAGGGGAGATGAGCTGCTTGAAAATAATACAGAAGCATAGCAGGCAGGCAGGGGAGTTGAACTGCTTGAAAAGAATACAGAAGCATAGCAGGCAGGCAGGGGAGTTGAGCTGCTTGAAAAGAATACAGAAGCATAGCAGGCAGGCAGGGGAGTTGAGCTGCTTGAAAAGAATACAGAAGCATAGCAGGCAGGCAGGGGAGTTGAGCTGCTTGAAAATAATACAGAAGCATAGCAGGCAGGCAGGGGAGTTGAGCTGTTTAACCAAGGTGCATTCTTTTGAACGTTTTTCACCGGAGCAGAACGTAGCGCAGTTATACCAGTGTTTATAGTAACAGTCCCGCCCCTTTGGCTAGGATAACCTTCATTCTATCGTTCTACAATCTTCACCCCCCCCTTCTCCCCTTATTCTCTCATTCTACAATCTTCACCCCCCATTCTATCGTTCTACAATCTTCACCCCCCCCTTCTCCCCTTATTATCTCATTCTACAATCTTCACCCCCCATTCTATCGTTCTACAATCTTCACCCCCTTTCTCCCCTTATTCTCTCATTCTACAATCTTCACCCCCCATTCTATCGTTCTACAATCTTCACCCCCTTTCTCCCCTTATTCTCTCATTATACAATCTTCACCCCCCATTCTATCGTTCTACAATCTTCACCCCTCCATTCTATTGTTCTACAATCTTCACCCCCCCCTTTCTATCATTCTACAATCTTCACCCCTCCATTCTATTGTTCTACAATCTTCACCCCTCCATTCTATTGTTCTACAATCTTCACCCCTCCATTCTATTGTTCTACAATCTTCATCCCCCCTTTCTATCATTCTACAATCTTCACCCCCCATCCTATCATTCTACAATCTTCACCCCTCCATTCTATCATTCCACAATCTTCACCCCCTTTCTCCCCTTATTCTCTCATTCTACAATCTTCACCCCCCATCCTATCATTCCACAATCTTCACCCCCTTTCTCCCCTTATTCTCTCATTTTACAATCTTCACCCACCATTCTATCGTTGTACAATCTTCACCCCCTTTCTATCATTCTACAATCTTCACCCCCCATTCTATCATTCTACAATCTTCACCCCCCATTCTATCATTCTACAATCTTCACCCCCCCCATTCTATCATTCTACAATCTTCACCCCTCCATTCTATCATTCTACAATCTTCACCCCTCCATTCTATCGTTCTACAATCTTCACCCCCTTTCTCCCCTTATTCTATCATTCTACAATCTTCACCCCTCCATTCTATCATTCTACAATCTTCACCCCTCCATTCTATCATTCTACAATATTCACCCCTCCCTTTCTCTCCTTATTCTCTCATTCTACAATCTTCACCCCTCCATTATATCGTTCTACAATCTTCACCCCCCCATTCTATCATTCTACAATTTTCACCCCCCCATTCTATCATTCTACAATCTTCACACCTCCCTTTCTCTCCTTATTCTCTCATTCTACAATCTTCACCCCCATTCTATCGTTCTACAATCTTCACCTCCCCTTCTCTCCTTATTATCTCATTCTACAATCTTCACCCCTCCATTATATCGTTGTACAATCTTCACCCCTCCATTCTATCATTCTACAATCTTCACCCCTCCATTCTATCGTTCTAAAATCTTCACCCCTCCATTCTATCGTTCTACAATCTTCACCCCTCCATTCTATCATTCTACAATCTTCACCCCTCCATTCTATCGTTCTACAATCTTCACCCCCCCTTTCTCCCCTTATTCTATCATTCTACAATCTTTACCCCCCCATTCTATCATTCTACAATCTTCACCCCCACATTCTATCGTTCTACAATCTTCACCCCTCCATTCTATCGTTCTACAATCTTCACCCCCTTTCTATCATTCTACAATCTTCACCCCTCCATTCTATCGTTCTACAATCTTCACCCCCCTTCTCCCCTTATTCTCTCATTCTACAATCTTCACCCCCCATTCTATCATTCTACAATCTTCACCCCCCATTCTATCGTTCTACAATCTTCACCCCTCCATTCTATCGTTCTTCAATCTTCACTCACCCTTTCTTCCCTTAGTCTCTCATTCTACAATCTTCACCCCCCCATTCTATCATTCTACAATATTCACCCCTCCATTTCTCTCCTTATTCTATCATTCTACAATCTTCACCCCCTTTCTCCCTTTATTCTCTCATTCTACAATCTTCACCCCCCCATTCTATCGTTCTACAATCTTCACCCCTCCATTCTATCGTTCTACAATCTTCACCCCCCCCTTTCTCCCCTTATTCTCTCATTCTACAATCTTCACCCCCCATTCTATCATTCTACAATCTTCACCCCCCATTCTATCGTTCTACAATCTTCACCCCTCCATTCTATCATTCTACAATCTTCATCCCCCCATTCTATCGTTCTACAATCTTCACCCCTCCATTCTATCGTTCTACAATCTTCACCCCCCCATTCTATCGTTCTACAATCTTCACCCCTCCATTCTATCGTTGTACAATCTTCACCCCCCCTTTCTATCATTCTACAATCTTCACCCCCCCATTCTATCATTCTACAATCTTCACCCCCCCATTCTATCATTCTACAATCTTCACCCCTCCATTCTATCATTCTACAATCTTCACCCCTCCATTCTATCGTTCTACAATCTTCACCCCCTTTCTCCCCTTATTCTCTCATTCTACAATCTTCACCCCCCATTCTATCATTCTACAATCTTCACCCCCCATTCTATCGTTCTACAATCTTCACCCCTCCATTCTATCATTCTACAATCTTCACCCCCCATTCTATCGTTCTACAATCTTCACCCCTCCATTCTATCGTTGTACAATCTTCACCCCCCTTTCTATCATTCTACAATCTTCACCCCCCATTCTATCATTCTACAATCTTCACCCCCATTCTATCATTCTACAATCTTCACCCCTCCATTCTATCATTCTACAATCTTCACCCCTCCATTCTATCGTTCTACAATCTTCACCCCCCTTTCTCCCCTTATTCTCTCATTCTACAATCTTCAGCCCCCATTCTATCATTCTACAATCTTCAGCCCCCATTCTATCATTCTACAATCTTCACCCCCCATTCTATCGTTCTACAATCTTCACCCCTCCATTCTATCATTCTACAATCTTCACCCCCCATTCTATCGTTCTACAATCTTCACCCCTCCATTCTATCGTTCTACAATCTTCACCCCCCATTCTATCGTTCTACAATCTTCACCCCTCCATTCTATCGTTGTACAATCTTCACCCCCCTTTCTATCATTCTACAATCTTCACCCCCCATTCTATCATTCTACAATCTTCACCCCCCATTCTATCATTCTACAATCTTCACCCCTCCATTCTATCATTCTACAATCTTCACCCCTCCATTCTATCATTCTACAATCTTCACCCCCCTTTCTCCCCTTATTCTCTCATTCTACAATCTTCACCCCCCCATTCTATCATTCTACAATCTTCACCCCCCTTCTCCCCTTATTATCTCATTCTACAATCTTCACCCCCCCCCATTCTCTCATTCTACAATCTTCACCCCCATTCTATCATTCTACAATCTTCACCCCTCCATTCTATCATTCTACAATCTTCACCCCTCCATTCTATCGTTCTACAATCTTCACCCCCCTTTCTCCCCTTATTCTCTCATTCTACAAACTTCACCCCCATTCTATCATTCTACAATATTCACCCCTCCCTTTCTCTCCTTATTCTCTCATTCTACAATCTTCACCCCTCCATTATATCGTTCTACAATCTTCACCCCCCATTCTATCATTCTACAATTTTCACCCCCCATTCTTTCATTCTACAATCTTCACACCTCCCTTTCTCTCCTTATTATCTCATTCTACAATCTTCACCCCTCCATTATATCGTTGTACAATCTTCACCCCCTTTCTATCATTCTACAATCTTCACCCCTCCATTCTATCGTTCTACAATCTTCACCCCCCCTTTCTCCCCTTATTCTATCATTCTACAATCTTCACCCCCCATTCTATCATTCTACAATCTTCACCCCCACATTCTATCGTTCTACAATCTTCACCCCTCCATTCTATCGTTCTACAATCTTCACCCCCCTTTCTATCATTCTACAATCTTCACCCCCCATTATATCATTCTACAATCTTCACCCCCACATTCTATCGTTCTACAATCTTCACCCCCCATTCTATCATTCTACAATCTTCACCCCTCCATTCTATCGTTCTACAATCTTCACCCCCTTCTCCCCTTATTCTCTCATTCTACAATCTTCACCCCCCATTCTATCATTCTACAATCTTCACCCCCCCATTATATTGTTCTACAATCTTCACCCCTCCATTCTATCGTTCTTCAATCTTCACTCACCCTTTCTTCCCTTAGTCTCTCATTCTACAATCTTCACCCCCCATTCTATCATTCTACAATCTTCACCCCCATTCTATCGTTCTACAATCTTCACCCCTCCATTCTATCATTCTACAATCTTCACCCCCCATTCTATCGTTCTACAATCTTCACCCCTCCATTCTATCGTTCTACAATCTTCACCCCCTATTCTATCATTCTACAATCTTCACCCCGCTTTCTCCCCTTATTCTCTCATTCTACAATCTTCCCCCCATTCTATCATTCTACAATCTTCACCCCCCATTCTATCGTTCTAGGATAAGTAATCCTTCTCACCACCCCCCCTTAATGATTTAGATGCACTATTGTAAAGTGGCTGTTCCACTGGATGTCAGAAGGTGAATTCACCAATTTGTAAGTCGCTCTGGATAAGAGCGTCTGCTAAATGACTTGAATGTAAATGTAAATGTTAAATGTACAATCTTCACCCCTCCATTCTATCGTTCTACAATCTTCACCCCCCCTTTCTCCCCTTATTCTCTCATTCTACAATCTTCACCCCCCATTCTATCGTTCTACAATCTTCACCCCTCCATTCTATCGTTCTACAATCTTCACCCCCCCTTTCCCCCCATTCTATCATTCTACAATCTTCACCCCCCATTCTATCGTTCTACAATCTTCACCCCTCCATTCTATCGTTCTACAATCTTCACCCCCCTTCTCCCCTTATTCTCTCATTCTATAATCTTCACCCCCCATTCTATCGTTCTACAATCTTCACCCCTCCATTCTATCGTTCTACAATCTTCACCCCCCTTTCTCCCCTTATTCTCTCATTCTACAATCTTCACCCCTCCATTATATCGTTCTACAATCTTCACCCCCCATTCTATCGTTCTACAATCTTCACCCCTCCATTCTATCGTTCTACAATTTTCACCCCCCCTTTCTCCCCTTATTCTCTCATTCTACAATCTTCACCCCCCATTCTATCGTTCTACAATCTTCACCCCTCCATTCTATCGTTCTACAATCTTCACCCCCCTTTCCCCCCATTCTATCATTCTACAATCTTCACCCCCATTCTATCGTTCTACAATCTTCACCCCTCCATTCTATCGTTCTACAATCTTCACCCCCCATTCTATCGTTCTACAATCTTCACCCCTCCATTCTATCGTTCTACAATCTTCACCCCCCTTCTCCCCTTATTCTCTCATTCTACAATCTTCACCCCCATTCTATCGTTCTACAATCTTCACCCCTCCATTCTATCGTTCTACAATCTTCACCCCCCCCCCTTCTCCCCTTATTCTATCATTCTACAATATTCACCCCCTTTCTATCATTCTACAATCTTCACCCCCTTCTCTCCTAATTATCTCATTCTACAATCTTCACCCCCATTCTATCATTCTATAATCTTCACCCCCCTTCTCTCCTTATTCTATCGTTCTACAATCTTCACCCCCCTTCTCTCCTAATTATCTCATTCTACAATCTTCACCCCCATTCTATCATTCTATAATCTTCACCCCCCTTCTCTCATTATCTCATTCTACAATCTTCACCCCCTTCTCTCCTTATTCTCTCATTCTACAATCTTCACCCCCATTCTATCGTTCTACAATCTTCACCCCCCCTTCTCTCCTTATTCTCTCATTCTACAATCTTCACCCCCATTCTATCGTTCTACAATCTTCACCACCCTCTTCTCCTTCTCTAATCTGTCACTGCTCCACCCACGTACTCCTCTCCTTGTTCACCAAGCTCTCTCCCTCTCCTCATTCCGTTCATCTCCACATAAGGGCAGTCATTGGAACTAAGACTTTCTCTACTTCCTGTAATCCTGTATGTAGTGACCTCTTACAATCACAAGAGGGCAATCCTCATTACTGACACATGGGAAATGGGTTCATGTTTTGAATTATTACACTCACTTATATCAGTGTTAATTAAACTGTCAATTGCCTCAATAAAATAAAACAATATTTAAATGAAATCTGTCCAATATAGCACCACCATAGCCAGCTTCCCTCTCCATAGCTTTCTGGTTCCCTGCTCTGTCTCCCTACACGAGTCTCCCTCCTAACTACAGGATGCAAGGGAACTACAGTGCCCACCACAGAGGACCAGCAGTTTTCATATGGTGGAGGTGAGAGCACAGGGGAGAAAGAGGCTAGAGGCCACCAGAGCATCCACCAGCCAAACACCCACTCACCCATACTGATGCAGGGCCTGCCAAGGTCCTGCTGCTTCAGCCTCAACAGCTGTGAACCTGCAGTATCAGACCTCTCCGCAGAACCAAAGAATCATACGGACAGGAAATCTAAGTTAGTAGCCTGGGTTTTCTGCATTTGGTACTAGAATACATCGCATCACTAGAATATAGTGCATCACTAGAATACAGTGCATCACTAGAATACAGTGCATCACTAGAATACAGTGCATCACTAGAATATAGTGCATCACTAGAATATAGTGCATCACTAAAATACAGTACATCACTAGAATACATTGCATCACTAGAATACAGTGCATCACTAGAATACAGTGCATCACTAGAATACAGTGCATCACTAGAATACATTGCATCACTAGAATACAGTGCATCACTAGAATACAGTGCATCACTAGAATACAGTGCATCACTAGAATACAGTGCATCACTAGAATACAGTGCATCACTAGAATACAGTGCATCACTAGAATACATTGCATCACTAGAATATAGTGCATCACTAGAATACAGTGCATCACTAGAATACAGTGCATCACTAGAATATAGTGCATCACTAGAATACAGTGCATCACTAGAATATAGTACATCACTAGAATATAGTGCATCACTAGAATATAGTACATCACTAGAATACATTGCATCACTAGAATACAGTGCATCACTAGAATACAGTGCATCACTAGAATACAGTGCATCACTAGAATACAGTGCATCACTAGAATACAGTGCATCACTAGAATACAGTGCATCACTAGAATACATTGCATCACTAGAATACAGTGCATCAATAGAATACAGTGCATCACTAGAATATAGTGCATCACTAGAATACAGTGCATCACTAGAATACAGTGCATCACTAGAATACAGTGCATCACTAGAATATAGTGCATCACTACTAGAATATAGTGCATCACTACTAGAATATAGTGCATCACTACTAGAATATAGTGCATCACTACTATATACTACATCACTAGTATATACTACATCACTAGGATATAGTACATCACTAGGATATAGTACATCACTAGGATATAGTACATCACTAGGATATAGTACATCACTAGGATACAGTGCATCACTAGAATACAGTGCATCACTAGAATATAGTGCATAACTAGAATATAGTGCATAATGAAGAGTGGGGGACAGGGTGAAGGATAGACATTCTAATGGACAGACAGAGGGTGAGGAGTAGGGGACAGCGTGAAGGATATAGCACATCACTAGAATACAGTGCATCACTAGAATACATTGCATCACTAGAATATAGTGCATCACTACTAGAATATAGTGCATCACTACTAGAATATAGTGCATCACTACTAGAATATAGTGCATCACTACTAGAATATAGTACATCACTAGAATATAGTGCATCACTACTAGAATATAGTGCATCACTACTAGAATATAGTGCATCACTACTAGAATATAGTACATCACTAGAATATAGTACATCACTAGTATATACTACATCACTAGGATATAGTACATCACTAGGATATAGTACATCACTAGAATATAGTGCATCACTAGAATACAGTGCATCACTAGAATATAGTGCATAACTAGAATATAGTGCATAATGAAGAGTGGGGGACAGGGTGAAGGATATAGTACATCACTAGAATATAGTGCATCACTAGAATATAGTGCATAACTAGAATATAGTGCATAATGAAGAGTGGGGGACAGGGTGAAGGATATAGTACATCACTAGAATATAGTGCATCACTAGAATATAGTGCATAACTAGAATATAGTGCATAATGAAGAGTGGGGGACAGTGTGAAGGATATAGTACATCACTAGAATATAGTGCATCACTAGAATATAGTGCATAACTAGAATATAGTGCATAATGAAGAGTGGGGGACAGGGTGAAGGATAGACATTCTAATGGACAGAGAGAGGATGAGGAGTAGGGGACAGCGTGAAGGATATAGTACATCACTAGAATATAGTGCATCACTAGAATATAGTGCATAACTAGAATATAGTGCATAATGAAGAGTGGGGGACAGGGTGAAGGATAGACATTCTAATGGACAGAGAGAGGATGAGGAGTAGGGGACAGCGTGAAGGATATAGTACATCACTAGAATATAGTGCATAATGAAGAGTGGGGGACAGGGTGAAGGATAGACATTCTAATGGACAGACAGAGGGTGAGGAGTAGGGGACAGGGTGAAGGATAGACATTCTAATGGACAGACAGAGGGTGAGGAGTAGGGGACAGGGTGAAGGATAGACATTCTAATGGACAGACAGAGGGTGAGGAGTAGGGGACAGGGTGAAGGATAGACATTCTAATGGACAGACAGAGGGTGAGGAGTAGGGGACAGGGTGAAGGATAGACATTCTAAAGCATGAAACACACCAAGAACCTCACTGCCTGTCTCACTGTGTCTGTCTCTGACTCACTGTGTGTCTCACTGTCTGTCTCTGACTCACTGTGTTGTGCTTACCAACACAGCGATGCAAAGTAACACTATAGGGATGCATCATGACATCAACATAGACAGAGGATTAAAGGAGGCATCATCATGTAATGACAAAGGTCACGCTAAAAAGCAGGTGTCTTACATGATTGCATGCATTTGTCTGTTCATTGTCGGTCAGTAAGGGATATGTTGTTGCCGATTTCTCCTCTTCCGACAAGGGTTGTAGTAGTCAATCTGCCTCCGTTTATTACGGTGATCAAATCCGGAAAGAGCTGAGTTGTTTTGGGAAGTTTGCTAGCGGTTTTGCGTGTACCGTCGACAGGTTTTCAGGCAGATACCGTTAAGTATGTTGTTTGATTCCCGAGGCAAGTGTTCATGTTTCTGAATAACAATGAGCAACTCTTAAATGTACATTTTAAAGTGAGGCATGGGAAGGGTCTCCACGCGGGGTTTGCCAGCACAGATAGTCTGCGGTGCTATGAGTGTGGGGATTTGGGGCATAAGATCTTTGCGTGCCCACATAAAGACCGTAGACAAGGTGAGGGTACACGTGCCAGTGGGGGAAGTCAAAGTCAACGTGCCAAGTCATGCTGTAGTGCTGTGATGTGATGGTGGTGGTGTAGATGAGGCTGGGCCTAGTCATGTTATAGATGGTGGTGTAGATGAGGCTGAGTCTAGTCATGCTATAGATGGTGGTGTAGATGAGGCTGGGTCTAGTCAGGTTATAGATGGTGGTGTAGATGAGGCTGGGTCTAGTCATGCTATAGATGGTGGTGTAGATGAGGCTGGGTCTAGTCATGCTATAGATGGTGGTGTAGATGAGGCTGGGTCGAGTCAGGCTATAGATGGTGTTGTAGATGAGGATGGGCCTAGTCATGTTATGGATGGTGGTAATGCTATGGATGGTGCTGGGGGGAAGCCCTGACGAGAGAAAGGGCAGGTGGTCATGACGGGAGATGGAGATGAGGAGGAGGAAGGTTAGTCTGAGGGAGAGGACGATGAGGATGCTTTCTTTTCAGAATTTTCAGAGGTTTTAATGAAATGAGGATGCATCATTAAAGAAAGAGGCTGTTCCCTTACTTCTATCCAAAATAAGGGAACAGCCAAGACCTTACTTCTATCCAAAATAAGGGAACAGTCAAGACCTTACTTCTATCCAAAATAAGGGAACAGTCAAGGCTTTACTTCTATCCAAAATAAGGGAACAGTCAAGGCTTTACTTCTAGGAACAGTCAAGGGGTGTGGGCACAAAGTAAGAGCTTCATTAACATCAAGGGAGACAGTAAAACTGTCAGTTATTTAGATAAAAAAGGGTATTTTACATAAAGTAGGATCAGAGATAATATCTCTGCTCTTTCCACATTCTGCTCCAAGCCCAAACCCCAAGCCGCGGATTAAATCACAGCGACATGAACATTTAGTAAAAGTGGCGATTCGGCCACTGCTATCAAAGTCATTATGTCACAGCAACCAAACCACCAGGGCTGGAGAGGACAGCCAAGACATGAATGTCCCCTGGATTCAGAGGAGATAAAGAGAGAGCCTGGGGATAAAGAGAGAGCCTTCACCTCCTGCACACACCATCCCCTGACTGGCCCCCTCTCTCCCAGACTCGGACAGCCTCCCTGTTACTGACTTGAATGCCCTTGGTGAAGACAGCTGGAAACTTTGATTTTGCATGAAGTATATTTGTGTTCTGTTGTGACAATTGCTCTGCTGTGTGAAAAACAGTGCATCACTCTGTGCTCTGAGCCTCCTACTGTTAATCTTAACACTGAAAATAACCAAATTGATTATCCAGCCTTACTATGCCCCCTCTTGCAGAACACATCAACAGAACACAGGGGAAGCTCAGGCGGCATTGGTTACAACATTGGGGCAAACCAAACGATTGGAGCACATTATTTTGCAATAATTTGCTCTACTTAATCATGAAGCACAACAGAAAGTGGACTGTCATTTGATATAATATATTGTTGCTGGAGACCTCTCTATCATGGCAGGCTTAGAGGACCATGGAAATAAACTAAGGAGCAGGGGGTTTCTAAAGAAGTTTGGAATTAGCGAAAGGCTGGCCCTCTTTTCCCCTCTCATCCCTTAATCCTCTTCAGTACACTTGAAAATAAGGCACCATGCTGCTTGACTTAAACTGCCAGACACAAATATTCCCGAAGCCAGTCACTCTGTGTAGGACGCTTTGCTTCAGCAGCAACTGACATTTGTCTATTATTCCCCTCCGGATATGTCTAGAAAGCGATATGACAATAAAACAGAGAATGACAGTGACGGTCAAATGGTCTCATCCATCCCTGTGCTGTGTGGTCCTGACTCTCTGCTGTAGAGACAGCTATTCAGAGAGAGACAACACCACCACTGTAGGGGTGATAACAGGATCGTATCACTGTTCTCTTACTCTTCTCTTTGAAGTTACACAGACAGACAGGACATTTAGTTTCACTGCTGTTAGCCATCCCGCAGAACAAGTTAATCACATTCCATTAAAATGGTCGATCAGCGAACGTGATGCGCCATTGAAAATGTTTTTCTTAATATCTTCATCAGGTGCCATTCTCGTTACACACTTCCAACAACTTTTTCGGCAGATTCAGGCCCTGCATGCACCCAGGCCCTGCATGTCCCCAGGCCCTGCATGTCCCCAGGCACCCTCATTCGTTGACTTCTGTGATCGAAAAAGCCTTGGTTTCATGCATGTCAACATCAGAAGCCTCCTCCCTAAGTTTGTTTTACTCACTGCTTTAGCACACTCTGCTAACCCTGATGTCCTTGCCGTGTCTGAATCCTGGCTTAGGAAGGCCACCAAAAATGTTGAGATTTCCATACCGAACTATAACATTGTCTGTCAAGATAGAACTGCAGAGATAGCATGCAAAGTAATGTCATACTTTCCAGGTCCATACCCAAACAGTTCGAACTACTAATTTTAAAAATGACTCTCTCCAGAAATAAGTCTCTCACTGTTGCCGCCTGCTTACCGACCCCCCTCAGCTCCCAGCTGTGCCCTGGACACCATTTGTGAATTGATCGCCCCCCATCTAGCTTCAGAGTTTGTTCTGTTAGGTGACCTAAACTGGGATATGCTTAACACCCCGGCAGTCCTACAATCTAAGCTAGCTGCCCTCAATCTCACACAAATCATCAAGGAACCCACCAGGTACAACCCTAAATTTGTAAACAAGGGCACCCTCATAGACGTCATCCTGACCAACTGGCCCTCCAAATACACCTCCGCTGTCTTCAACCAGGATCTCAGCGATCACTGCCTCATTGCCTGTATCCGCTACGGATCCGCAGTCAAACGACCACCCCTCATCATTGTCAAACGCTCCCTAAAACACTTCTGCGAGCAGGCCTTTCTAATCGACCTGGCCCGGGTATCCTGGAAGGATATTGACCTCATCCCGTCAGTTGAGGATGCCTGGTCATTCTTTAAAAGTAACTGGCTCACCATTTTAGATAAGCATGCTCCGTTCAAAAAATGCAGAACTAAGAACAGATATAGCACCTGGCTCACTCCAGACCTGACTGCCCTCGACCAGCACAAAAACATCCTGTGGCGGACTGCAATAGCACCCCCGCCCCCCCTGCAGCTACTCGCCCAAGCCTCTCCAGGTTCTCCTTTACCCAAATCCAGATAGCAGATGTTCTGAAAGAGCTGCAAATCCTGGACCCGTACAAATCAGCTGGGCTTGACAATCTGGACCCTCTATTTCTGAAACTATCCGCCGCCATTGTCGCAACCCCTATTACCAGCCTGTTCAACCTCTCTTTCATTACGTCTGAGATCCCCAAGGATTGGAAAGCTGCCGCAGTCATCCCCCTCTTCAAAGGGGGAGACACCCTGGACCCAAACTGTTACAGACCTATATCCATCCTGCCCTGCCTATCTAAGGTCTTCGAAAGCCAAATCAACAAACAGGTCACTGACCATCTCGAATCCCACCGTACCTTCTCCACTGTGCAATCTGGTTTCCGAGCCGGTCACGGGTGCACCTCAGCCACGCTCAAGGTACTAAACGATATCATAACCGCCATCGATAAAAGACAGTACTGTGCAGCCGTCTTCATCGACCTGGCCAAGGCTTTCGACTATGTCAATCACCATTTTCTTATCGGCAGACTCAGTAGCCTCGGTTTTTCTAACAACTGCCTTGCCTGGTTCACCAACTACTTTGCAGACAGAGTTCAGTGTGTCAAATCGGAGGGCATGCTGTCCGGTCCTCTGGCAGTCTCTATAGGGGTGCCACAGGGTTCAATTCTCGGGCTGACTCTTTTCTCTGTATATATCAATGATGTTGCTCTTGCTGCGGGCGATTCCCTGATCCACCTCTACGCAGACGACACCATTCTGTATACTTCCGGCCCTTCCTTGGACACTGTGCTATCTAACCTCCAAACGAGCTTCAACGCCATACAAGACTCCTTCCGTGGCCTCCAACTGCTCTTAAACGCTAGTAAAACCAAATGCATGCTTTTCAACCGTTCGCTGTCTGCACCCGCACGCCCGACTAGCATCACCACCCTGGATGGTTCCGACCTAGAATATGTGGACATCTACAAGTACCTAGGTGTCTGGCTAGACTGTAAACTCTCCTTCCAGACTCGTATCAAACATCTCCAATCCAAAATCAAATCAAGAGTCGGCTTTCTATTCCGCAACAAAGCCTCCTTCACTTACGACGCCAAACTTACCCTAGTAAAACTGACTATCCTACCGATCCTCGACTTCGGCGATGTCATCTACAAAATAGCTTCCAATACTCTACTCAGCAAACTGGATGCAGTTTATCACAGTGCCATCCGTTTTGTTACTAAAGCACCTTATACCACCCACCACTGTGACCTGTATGCTCTAGTCGGCTGGCCCTCGCTACATATTCGTCGCCAGACCCACTGGCTCCAGGTCATCTTCAAGTCCATGCTAGGTAAAGTTCCGCCTTATCTCAGTTCACTGGTCACGATGGCAACACCCACCCGAAGCACGCGCTCCAGCAGGTGTATCTCACTGATCATCCCTAAAGCCAACACCTCATTTGGCCGCCTTTCGTTCCAGTTCTCTGCTGCCTGTGACTGGAACTAATTGCAAAAATTGCTGAAGTTGAAGATTTTTATCTCCCTCACCAACTTCAAACATCTGCTATCTGAGCAGCTAACCGATCGCTGCAGCTGTAACTAGTCTATCGGTAAATAGCCACCCAACTTACCTACCTCATCCCCATACTGTTTATATTTATTTACTTTTCTGCTCTTTTGCACACCAGTATCTCTACCTGTACATGACCATCTGATCATTTATCACTCCAGTGTTAATCTGCAAAATTATAATTATTCGCCTACCTCCTCATGCCTTTTGCACACAATGTATATAGACTCTCTTTTTTTCTACTGTGTTATTGACTTGTTAATTGTTTACTCCATGTGTAACTCTGTGTTGTCTGTTCAAACTGCTATGCTTTATCTTGGCCAGGTCGCAGTTGTAAATGAGAACTTGTTCTCAACTAGCCTACCTGGTTAAATAAAGGTGAAAAAATAAGAATAATTCAATGCCGTAAAATGGGGTTATTCAACCTTTTGCTTAGATATAAAGGGGGTCCATGGGTTGCCGATTTGCCTGGGCGGGGGTCCCTAGGCAAGAAAAGGTTTAAGACCCCTGCTGTAAAAAGGTCTGTTGTAATGGCGGTGCAGTGAGGTGTTATAATTGGGCACCATAATAAATCGGCTCCACCGCAGCTCCCACAAGGGCCCGTTTGACTCATGCATGGGACAAGCCACCAAGAGAAATAGCAGAGGAAATCTGACCTAGGCTATTCATAAAGCGCCTCGAAGTAGGAGTGCTGGTCTAGGATCAGGTTCCCCCTGTCTATATGATATTATTCATTATGATCAAAAAAGACAAATTGATCCTAGATCAGCACTCATACTCTAAGACACATTATAAATAGTTTTAAACACACCACAGTACATTGCCAAGGCAATCAATAAGCTAATTGACAGATGAATGAACTGCTCAAGGCTCACAACATATTTAAGGTGAATGCTACGTTTAAAATGTTGTGCACGATCCAGATCTGCATACAAATACACAACAAAAAGTTGACTGTCATTTGATATAATATATTGTTGCTGGTCGCGGGGGCCCCTCAGGGGTGCATGCTCAGTCCCATCCTGTACTCCCTGTTCACTCATGACTGCATGGCCAGGTACGACTCCAACAACATCATTAAGTTTCCAATGACACAATAGCGGTAGGCCTGATCACCGACAACGATGAGACAGCCTATAAGGAGGAGGTCAGAGACCTGGCTGTGCGGTGTCAGGATAACAACCTCTCCCTTCACATGATCAAGACAAAGGAGATGATTGTGGACTACAGGAAAAGGAGGACCGAGCACGCACCCATTTTCATCAACGGGCTGGTATGGAGCAGGTTGAGATCTTCAAATTCCATGGTGTCCACATCACCAACAAACTATTATAGTTCAAATACACCAAGACAGTCATGAAGAGGGCACGACAACACCTTCCCCCCCCCCCAGGAGACTGAACAGATTTGGCATGGCTACCCAGATCCTCAAAAAGTTCCATAACTGCACCATCGAGAGCATCCTGACCGGTTACATCACCGCCTGGTATGCTCGGCATCCGACCGTAAGGCACTACAGAGGGTAGTGCTTGTGGCCCAGTACATCACTGGGGCCAAGCTACCTGCCATCCAGGACCTCTATACCAGGCATGTCAGAGGAAGGCCCTAAAAATGTTCAAAGTCTCCAGCCACCCTAGTCATAGACTGTTCTCTCTGCTACCGCACAGCAAGCGGTACCGGAGCGCCAAGTCTTGGTCCAAAAAGCTTCATAACAGCTTCTACCCCCAAGCTTCTACCCCCTCTTTTACTCTGCTGCTACTCTTTGTTATTATCTATGCATAGTCACTTTAACTCTAACTACATGTACATATTACCCCAATTACCTCGACTAACCGGTGCCCCCACACATTGACTCTGTACCGGTACCCCATGTATATAGCCTGTTATTAGTGTATATATAAATAAATAAGTAATACATAATATAGTGTTATTTATCTATTTTTTACTTAACACTTATTTTTCAGCCCATCAGTGTCCAATAACAACCTCTCCCTTAAAAACGGCATTGTGGGTTAAAGGCTTGTAAGTTAGCATTTCACAATAAGGTCTACAGTGCACACTTTTAGAAAACAAGAGATTGATTCTTCTAAGCAAATGTTGTTGATCAGTACAATAAAATAGCATTTTCTCAAAGCAGTTGGCAATAAAATAAATCCTAAATGGAGCGTTGCTCATCTGGAACCTCATGATATCAGTTAAAACAAGCTCAATAACTCAATGCATGACACACACTGATTCAGAGGGGTTGGGTTAAATGTGGAAGACATTTCTGGGTTGAATGCATTTAGTTGTGCAACTGAACATGTGTTCCCTTTCACTCATTGGTCTTTCACTCTTATTCACCTGTATTGTGAATAGACCTTGATTTACCCAGTTTATCAATAGAGATTTACCATTCAAATAAATGATGACCGTTATGTTGTTTTGTAGTTAGATTGCAAAGTCAAAATGATTATGTAATTGATTCATACATGCATACATGGCTGTCTCTAAAACAATTGTTCAAATGTAATGATATTGAACTCAAAAGATGCCTAACGATAAAACAGAGCAGTAGCTGAGTTTCTATCTGGATCAAGTGCCATTCTATGACTGTCTAATATGCTTTTTTTGTGTGTGTGTGTGTGTGTGTGTGTGTGTGTGTGTTATCATTTATCGTGATGGTATCTAGTATTATGATACTAAACCTGGTATTGGTATCGAAGTCAAACACTAGTACGCTATGTAGCCGATGGGACATGCTTGGGTAAAATTAATCACCAAAGTATGTTAATTAGGTGCTTGTAAATATGGGGCGCTGCAGGTAAAAATGACTGCTTTGTATCGGAACAGACACCCTTATCTGCGGCATCCCAGGCATATCTATGTGTTTGTGCTGTTGAAAATACTGAACCCAAAGATAAGGCGAACGACTGCTATATTTAGAAGCTTAATAGACAAACAATAGTCAGACAAATGCATCAAAATAATATAGTGTAGATGTTTTACTGTAATACCCAATGTAGTATACTGTAGTTTATTATCGTGTAAATACCATAGTAAAACAATTGTGTGTTTTTGCAGACTGTAGTATTTCTGTGGACATTTCTGTGTGGATAATACTATAGTATTTACTATAGTATTCTACAGTATACTACAAAATGCTATACTAAGTACAACACATGATCGAGGGATACTACAGTGTGTATAATAGTATTCTACAGTATACTATAGAATTATACTGTAGTATTCTATAGTATTTTTTTATTTGGGACGTTCCTCTGATAGGTTCATAGCAATCTACCCCCAGGCAGGGGTAAATACTCTTGCTTATCTGTTGTTCTGGGCCCCTGGTCACCACATTAGATCAAGGTTGTCGAGACCTCTAAGGTGGGTGAGAGAGAGAGAGCATTGATATTTAGATTTGGTGGAGACAAATTAAGTGTTCTTCATCATTAATATGCAGACGAGCACAGCAGACCCACAGAGCCCAATAACGTGCCAACTGCAAATTGAAAATTATCCAAGGGAAAACTGCAAATTCGTTGAGAAATTATAGGATAACACTAACTCAGTTAATGGGCTCTGCAACAGCAACATGTGGAGTAATACTTTGAATATTTTATTCAACCCTTTGCATTGATACTCAGTGATGCAGGCAATAGGACAACAATATTGGTGTTTTTCTTTTTTCTTTATTTAACTAGGCAAGTCAGTTAAGAACAAATTCTTATTTTCAATGACGGCCTAGGAACAGTGGGTTAACTGCCTGTTCAGGGGCAGAACGACAGATTTGTACCTTGTCAGCTCTGGGATTCGAACTTGCAACCTTTCGGTTACTAGTCCAACACTCTAACCACTAGGCTACCCTGCCGCCCCAGTGTGTGGGAAGGAGAGTGCTGTAAAAAGGCTCTAACCTACTGCTGTAGTGTTATTGGCCTCATCCCAACTGACAACACATCACTAATGACTTAGCAGTGTGGAAGGTAGCCTCTGTCTGGGGAAAAGAGTCATCAACACAGAATGGTTACAGACACAGAGACATGTGCTATGGCCCGAAGACGTTTCACTGTCCCACCGCGTGAGCCTGTGGTGGGCGTCAACATGTTGGAGGGAGACTGGGCTATGACGAGGTAGGTAGAAGTAGCCTCTAACCACTGATACCGAGTCAGATCTTTCCCATCCTCCTAATGATTACGGGTAGTATTGGGAGTAGGGTAATCTGATCCTAGATCTGTGGTTTGGGCTGGGGCAGGTATGACCCAGCCAAGGTGTAGTGGACAAGTCAACAGGGGTGTGAGGGAGGCAGTTCTTCCCTGGGAAGTAACATGCCTGGTGGTGCTACTTCGTGGAACATTTCCTTTACCCATAATCCTCCGGGTAATAAATGATGACAGCCACAGATGCTCCGTTCCTGGAGAAGACCAATCAATGTGCCTCCTGCAGATTAGTGTAAACTACTTAACCTCCAGCGCAACAAATCTACTGTCACTCTACAGAGCACTCTTCACAGGGAACGGAGGTTCACTGTATCTGTTTGACATCATTGACCTTCAAACACCGAGAGAGTTGGCACGCAAGTATAAAAATATGCTAGCCTCAAGGCTGTCAAATTAAATATTCATGACTGTATTATAGGTACAATACATGACAGAAGTACATGGACACTCCTTCAAATTAGTGGATTCGGCTATTTAAGCCACACCCGTTGCTGACAGGTGTATACAATCGAGTACATAGCCATGCAATCTTCATAGCCAAACAGTTGACAGTTGAATTGCCCACGCTGATGAGCTCAGTCATTTTCAACTTGGCAACAGTCGTAGGATGTCAAATGTGCAACAAGTCAGTTTGTCAAATTTCTGCCCTGCTAGAGCTGCCCAGGTCAACTGTAAGAGCTGCTGTTGTGAAGTTGAAACGTCTAGGATCAACAACGGCTTGGCCGCGAAGTGGTAGGCCACTTCACCGAATGCCGAAGCGCATAAAAATCATCAGTCCTCGGTTGCAACACTCATTACCGAGTTCCAAACTGCCTCTGGAAGCAACATCAGCACAATAACTGTTTGTTGGGAGCTTCATAAATTGGGTTTCCATGACCGAGCAGCCGCACACAAGCCTAAGATTACCATGCACAATGCCAAGATTCGGCTGGAGTGGTGTAAAATTGAGGCTGTGATTAAAAAGTTAGAGCTCTTCTCTGTCTGCATTAACACGGACAAATCAAATCAAATGTTATTTGATGACAATACACAGGTCTTTCCATCATTGTATGATTTTTTTGTGTAAAAATGAACTAAAGTTTACAGACAATGTCAAATGTGATTTAGCGAAGCATCTGAGTGAGTTGGGTGCGCAATTACACAGGTACTTTCCCAAAACGGATGACACAAACAATTGGATTCGTTATCCCTTTTATGCCCTGCCTCCAGTCCACTTACCTCTATCGGAACAAGAGAGACTCATCGAAATTGCATCAAGCGGTTCTGTGAAAATGGAATTTAATCAGAAGGCACTGCCAGATTTCTGGATTGGGCTGCGCTCATAGTATCCTGCCTTGACAAATCGCGCTGTTCAGACACTGATGCCCTCTGCAACCACGTACCTATGTGAGAGTGGATTCTTGGCCCTCACTAGCATGAAAACTAAATACAGGCACAGACTGTGTGGAAAATGATTTAAGACAGACTTTCTCCAATACAACACAACATTGCAGAGTTATGTGCATCCTTTCAAGCACACCCTTCTCATTAACCTGTGGTGAGTTATTCACAATTTTCGATGAACAAATAAGTGTAAGTCGCTCTGGATAAGAGCGTCTGCCAAATGACTTAAATGTAAATGTAAATGTAAGTTTTAATATGGAAGATGGTTAAATAAAGAGCAAAATTATTGATTATTATTATTATTATTATTATGTCAGTCCAAACATAACTGATCTGGGAGAAAGCAGATGCTGGGCTGAGGGCACTGTCCTTCCTAGGGATGGGGATTAAGGTCAATTGACAATAAATCATTTCCTGTTTTGTTTTTTTACAGGCTCCATTGATGTTAGGTCAATATAACCACGCTACGGAGTACACTCAATCTAAAGAAATGTAAGTGACAAGGGTATGGAAGAACAGTATACAACTAACTTTTCACTTCTGAACTTAATGTCAGGGTTCAGGGTTCTCCACATACCGAATTAGAACCATGTGATCATGATTAAACCAGTGCAAATGTAATTATTGGGCATCTATTACCGGAATGCTAACAAAATTAGCACAAGTAATAGCACATTTCCATAGAGGCTGCTAGCAAAATATGCTAACAAGCGCAAATGAAAATAAACATATTGCAAAGACAGGCAATCTAGCTCATAAAGTTATACACAGGTAAGAGCTACCGATTGTAAATTTTTTTGAGAGTTTGGACATTTACAAGCAAATGTGAAAGAGATGCATTGTGCAAATGCTTGTCTGAAGGAAGAACAGTACTGGGTCTGGAGCAGCATGTGTACAAGCGGTGACTGCGTGGAGTCTGGAGTCGCTACGGCAATGAGCCTGCCTGCTCTTCTTGGAGAAGAGGGGGAAGAGCACCTGGAGTCGCTACGGCAATGAGACTTCCTGCTCTTCTTGGAGAAGAGGGGGGAGGAGCACCTGGAGTGGCTACGGCAACGGGCCTGCCTACGGGGAAGCAGAAGGGCCAACAACAGAGGAGAAAAACCACACAGAAATCAAAATACAGATAACAAAGAGCTTCTGAAACAGGAAGAATTATGATGCCCTGTCACTTTAATAATTCTGCAACTTACTTAGATAAGTAGCAGGTTAAACTTAGGGGTTCTTGTTTAAGGCAGAATTGCGTAAACACAGATCTAAAATGCTTCTTATTGTCATTTTGGCATCAGACTCATTTGGTGCTTCAGTTGCACTTCTCCACTCAGATGAGAATTCACTAACAGGAATTCTATCAGCAGACGACGCTCTGACTGATGTGTAGCTACTTTTCTCCAGTGCTTTTCTTGGTGTAGTAAGCCTACTTTTCCCCTGGAAAATACAAGATTAACTTTAAGCATTAGGATAGAAAGCCACTCCTATCGCAGGGCACTGTAGGTCAGGCCTCTAAAACCACTCACAGGGCACAGTGGGTCAGGCCTCTAAAACCACTCTCACAGGGCACAGTAGATCAGGCCTCTAAAACCACTCTCACAGGGCACAGTAGGTCAGGCCTCTAAACCCACTCTCACAGGGCACAGTGGGTCAGGACTCTAAAACCACTCTCACAGGGCACAGTGGGATCTCCTTCGCTCCTTCTGTGCTGTGTGCACTTTGCACCTTCCCATTCGTACAGACACCAAGCCCCTCCTCCTTCTGTGCTGTGTGCACTGTGCACCTTCCCATTCGTACAGACACCAAGCCCCTCCTCCTTCTGTGCTGTTTGCATTGTGAACCTTCCCATTCGTACAGACACCAAGCCCCTCGTCCTCACAACGACAACAACAAAGATAATTTCTTCCTCTCCACTATAGCTAGCAGCATTTTAGCAAGACTGTTATGTGCTGAACATTATGAAACAAAACAATTTATTGTTGAACTAGGACTCCTTGCACTACATTCTGATGAAAGATCATCATCATTTCTGTTGAATCCAACATGGCGGAGAAATATTGTTACGTCTGAGCTCCGTCTCAGATCATTGCAATGATAGGCTTTTTCCGTAACGTTAAAAAAAATCTGACACAGCGGTTACATTAAGAACCAGTGAATCTTTAATTATATGTAGAACATGTATCTTTAGACAAAGTTTATGATGAGTATTTCTGTTATCTGGCGTAGCTTTATATAATTCCTCTGGATATTTTGGAGGAATTATAGAAACACGGCGTCAATGTAAACCGAGATTTATGGATATAAAATGCATATTATCGAACAAAACATAAATGTACTGTGTAACATGTCATATGACTGTCATTTGATGAAGATTTTCAAGAGGTTAGTGATTTTTATCTTTTGCTGGAAAAAATGGCTATGTTTTTTCTTTGGTTTGGTGGTGGTCTAACATAAATATATGTTGTGTTTTCGCCGTAAAACATTTGAAAAATCTGACATGCCAGGTAGATGAACAAGGTGTTTCTTTCATTTGAGGTATTAGACTTGTTAATGTGTGGAGGTTAAATATTTCTAAAGAATATTTTTGCATTCCCTGCGCCACCTTTTCAGCTGAACCTTGGGGGTGGAGTTCCTGTAGGGGAACCCATCGCCTTAACAAGTTTTAAGACTAGCGATAATGAAACTATCAACAAATGTAGTGTAATTGTAATTGTGAACCCAAAATAGCCATGTTCAAGAGACTACTAAGGCGAAGGGGTCAAATGCAGACAAATTATTGTTATTGCCTATACAGTTTAATTTCATGATGACAACTATTGAAAGACCAAATGATTTTCAAATGGAACCACATTCAAACTTCAGGGGGTTCGGAGACAAACACCAGAGAAAGTGCAGGCTGATTGATGAGGAAACATTGCCTTCTGCCTGTAATGGCTTCACCAATAGGCTGTCAGATGTAGACACATTATTGGCAGTGACCGTCAAACCCAAACAACAATTTTCCCCCGTAGACAAGAAACCTCAGTGCCCACAACAACAAACCAGTCACGCTGGATCTGTGAAAGGAGAAATTTACAAGGACAAACCCTTCGATATCAATTAGGAGAATGTCCCCCATTCGTCCCTTATTGACATGCATTTGATTCATTCAGCGTTGCTCTTCCGAGCCTCACTTTCAATAGAAACAAGGACAGAAAGCCTTCACGGTAGGGATGCCCACCCAGCTAGCACATAATGTTCTTAGAACCATATGTTTCTTAGAGCTTGGTGAGAGCGTGGTTGTCCTATGGTTATTTTGCATACAACTTTCTCACAGTTTCTGAGAATGGTGCAGAATAGTTTGGAACATTCTCAGCACATTTAAGGAACTTGACAGAAAAACATATTTTTCTTGGAATTTCATTACATTAACAGAATGTTTCCGAAAAGTAAAAAAACTGTTACATTTTATTAACATTTTGGTAATGTTCTAGGAACGTTCTCCAACTGGTTTGACATTGGGAATGTTCTCAAATTTCAGTGATTCAGCATACTGTTTTCTGCAGGTTTCCTCATGGTTCCATTGAAAGTCATGTTCTCAGAACATTAAGATTTAAAAACATATACATTCTGTTCTCAGTGCCAACAAAACTCTATCTTCTATATCTCCCTAGTTGGCCACACCTGATCTTAATGAGTGCTTGTTTCTTTTAAAATGTGGTCTGTTTGAATATACAACAACAAAAAAACATTGCATGCTAGCTCTGTCCTGGTGGCACATTGGACTAATTCCATGGATAGAAAACAGAAATCATAGGTTTGAATCTCACTGATGCCACAATAAAAAATAAATGTGTTTGCATGATTAATGCCTAAGCATCTGAATTTCTGTGTTTTATATGTGTTTGGAGTTAAAAACTGTTACGCTAGCAGTGTTATTACATCTTATTGAAATATTCAGTGAAAGCTTTCAGGAATTTATTCAAAAACCTCCAAATTACCTATCATTTACATTCTCAGACCGTTAACAAAACCTACCAGGAAAACATTCAGGGAGCAATAGTAAAACGTTCAGAACCTCCCTTCAACCTAAAAATGCATGTTCCCAGAACAGCTGACATTTTCACGTCCGTTCTCAGAATGTAAAAAATAAAAACAGTTTTGCCGGTCAGGATACCAAAAATGGTACGTTCCCACAACTTCCAAGGAACCAAATGTGTTAGCTGGGCAGTCCATTGCTCAATGATCCCCATCATACATACAGAAACAAGAAACAACTGTGAAAGAACCGAAACTCAGGTAACCTGCAAGAACATGCAAACTTGGCAGAAGTGTTGATGCCACGGGCAAAATAAAATGTTGGTGTTTTACCATTCATTGTTTTCTGTGATTAGTTCCTCTTGGAGGCATATGTATTGTAAAAATCTCATGTTTAAAATGGTAGAGCACTGCTGTCACATCAATATCTCCAGAGCCGGGCTGAGCTGTGCGCAGCTGGGGCCAACCGATCTGGAGTTCTGGAGACAAATGAGTCTCTCTCCGTCTACCCCAGATGCCCTAAATTCAATTACAGCCTTAGAGCAGTCCCATCAGGCATATAACGTTCTGAGAACCATATGTTTCTTATAGCTTGGTGAGAGCTTGGTTGCCCAATAGTTATTTTGCATTAAACCTTCCCACAACATTCTGCAGGATACCCAGCTAACACATACATTTCTGAGAAGCATATGTTTCTTAGGTGGGAATTTCCGTACTTCAGCATAATGTTTCTAACAGTGTTCTCCATGGTTCTATTTAAAGTAATATTCTCAAATTGTTCAGAGAACATTAACAAACTCTTTGAGGGGTTTTTGGCCTGGGTTTTGCACCGATGACATTTTTGGCAGATACAGATATTTAAAATATTTAGCGGCCTTTTAGGCATTATAGTACAGTTAAATAGTTAACACACACACACATAGACGTCTAAGGCATTGCATCTCATTGCAAGAGGCGTCATTACAGTCTCTGGTTTGAATCCAAGCTGTATCACATCCGGCCGTGATTGGGAGTCCGATATGGTGGCAGGGTAGGCCGTCATTGTAAATAAGAATTTCTTCTTAACTTGCCTAGTTAAATAAAAGTGACACACGCCACACTGACCAAAAAGTTATTTTGTTGGCATTTACATATGTTCCCATTGTCAGTAAAACATAATCAAAATCCATTTCTTTCACTTACTTGCTGTGCTGTTTCGTTGTTTATTTGTTCAGGCATTTCATCCTCAACCAAGATTTTATCATACATTGTCAAGCAGTGAAGTTTCAGCTCTGTCTGTGGCCTCTTTTCCTCGGTAGCGCACTGTCACTTTGTCCGTTCCCATCTTGTCTAGCTTGTCTATCTTGTTTACGTAACATTACACGTAAACCCTGTTTCTTGTCTGCATCAAAGTAACAATCCTTGTACCTAGACCTCAAGGCCATCCAAGATTTAGCATCGAGCATGATGGCGACACAGTAAAGAGGCTTAGAGAGAATACCACCAAATCGCTTGTTCACAACCTCGAGTAGAGTATTTTTGCAAATTTTAACCCCACGGTGTGTCAGCAGTTTTGCTTGGCAGGTGTTTCAATGCCATGACAGATGGTATCATGTCTGCTGTAGACACAGTTGATTAGCTTATTTCTCGAGTCAGTTGTTCGAATGGCACTAGGAGTGTGTTCATGTTTTCGAGGTTCAAAACATGTTCTCAAATGCCATTGAAATGGCAGCAGCGGTAAGAGAACCAGCACATTCTTGAGCTTGCAGTACGGCTTTCCTCAGTATGAAATCCTTGTCGACACACTGTGCTGTCAGACTCCGCATGCTCATAGAGCTGACATCGCTGGTCCAAATGTCAGTCGTGACGCCCATAGCAAGTAGCATAATGAATCCCATTATCTTGGCGTTAATGAATTTCGCCTTTGAGTTGTCTCGCTGAAATGTTCTTACTCTTTCAAATGACTGCCCAACTTGAACTTGTTTAGTTGTTGGAAGTGTGCGCTTAGTATTTTTATACTAATGTTCTCTGTGGTGCTGTATTTTTTTGTGGTGTCATTACGTAATCTACCTACGTTATATATGTATGCACGTCAGCTTTGACATCGGTTTTGCACACTGCCGTTAAACTAGACATCGGGCCGATGCCGATGTTACATTTTTTAACTAATATCGGCTGATTCCGATATGCTCACTGATATATTGTGCATCCCTCTCTCAAAGAGTGCAGTGTATTAAGTCAGAACGCCTGCTGTTTCAGCCACTGCTTGTCACCATGGGAGTACCCCAAGGCTCGATCCTAGGCCCCACACTCTTCTCAATTTACATCAACAACATAGCTCAGGCAGTAGGAAGCTCTCTCATCCATTTATATGCAGATGATACAGTCTTATACTTTGCTAGCTCCTCCCAAGATTTGGTGTTAAACACTCTACAATAAAGCTTTCTTAGTGTCCAACAAGCTTTCTCTGCCATTTACCAGGATCTGAACATGGTTCGGTAAGAAGAATGCCCCTCTCCCCACCGGTGTGATTACTACCTCTGAGGGTTTAGAGCTTGAGGTAGTCACCTCATACAAGTACTTGGGAGTATGGATAGATGGTACACAGCCCTTCTCTCAGCACATATCTAAGTTGCAGGCTAAGGTTAAATCTGGACTTGGTTTCCTCTATAGTCATCGCTCAGCCTTCACCCCAGCTGCCAAACAAACCCTGATTCAGATGACCCTCCTACCCATGCTGGATTACGGTGATGTAATTTATAGATCGGCAGGTAAGGGTGCACTTGATCGTCTAGATGTTCTTTACTATTTGGCCAGCCGATATGCAACCAATACTCCTTATAGGACACATCACTGCACTCTATACTACTCTGTACACTGGTCATCTCAGTATACCCGACGCAAGGCCTCACTCTTAGGCCTCACTCCCCTCTATCTGATATACCTACTGCAGACATCATCCTCTACATACAACACCCGTTCTGCCTGTCAACATTTGACAAAGGCATCTAGCAAATGGAGCGAGCTGCAAGAACCATTCAAAGACTCATTCATGGATACTCTTACTGACACTTGTAGCTGCTTTGTGTGATGTATTGTTGTCTCTACCTTTTTTCCCTTTGTGCTTTTGTGTGTACCCAATAATGTTTGTACCATTTTTGTGCTGCTGCCATGTTGTGTTGCTACCATGTTGTTGTCATGTTGTGTTGCGACCATGCAGTGTTGTTATCTTAGGTCGCTCTATATGAAGTGTTGTGGTGTCTCTCTTGTCGTGATATGTGTTTTGTCCTATTTATTTATTTTTAACCACAGCCCCGTCCCTGCAGGAGGCCTTTTGCCTCTTGGTAGGCTGTTGTTTTAAATAAGCATTTCTTCTTAACTGACTTGTCTAGTTAAATAAAGGTCAAATAAAATGAAAAAATGAAAATGAAACAACGTTCTTCTATGGGAATTCCAGTACCTCAGTATTATGTTTTCTACAGGTTTCCTCATGGTTCTAGTTAAAGTAATGTTCTCAGTACATTAAAATAACTTTCCATAAAAAAAAAAAAAACATTATTAACGTCCAAAGATATACATTCCGTTATCTGCATCAACAAAACTCTCTTAAAGAGTGCTTGTTTCCTTTGAAATGGGGTCTGTTTAAATAGGCTAAAATGAACAGCTTTGTATGAGTAAAAAAAATGGTTCGCTAGCTCTGTCCTGGTGGATTAATTCTAGAGACAGAGAATGAGAAAATCATATGTTCGAATCTGTGCTTGGAGTTCAAAACAGTTAACCTAAGCTAGCAGTATTTTTTAAAGTCTTATTGAAACATGTTCTCTTCAAATAACCTTTAATTTCCAATCTTAGAACGTTAATAAAACCCCACAGGAGAACTTTCAGGGAACCATAGTAAAAATGTTCTCAGAACCTCCAAACTAAAAATGTATTTTCCCAGAACAGACAAAATGTTCACATCCGTTCTCAGAACGTTGCACTTCACAGGGATGATGTGCATTTACTTTCCATACAGACAGTAAGCACAGCAAAGCGGAGCAGAGCATTCCATTAGGAGAGTGGTGGTGGTAAACTCACAGGTAGGGCCCTATAAAATCAGTCAGATTTTTTTGCTGATTCGTTTAGTTTTTCTCCAAATTTTGTTTTGTCTGTTTCGTTTTTCCAGGTTTCTGTTTTCCCCTGTTTTCTCAACTTTTCGCTCTCAAAACCACACTTTTTTAAATAGAAAAACAACTAAATTGGATGTTCTTTGTCCACAACAATGCTTAAACCACATCAGGAGACCAACCACTTTTGAGGTCTGGGAACATTTTTGAGAAATTTCGATTTTTGATTCAAGTTACCTGTTAATTTCCAGTCCATACCAAGCAACAGGCTGTTGTTTAGCTGTGTTTTTGTCCTGCACACGTGATGGTAGAGTTTGCAAAACAAATACCCACTGGATTGATGCAAATAATCATGATGTCATTCAGCATGGCTACTTTGCCGGCTACACAAAGTGGTAGATGGGCGTACCGCAGACACACACGTTGCCTCTTCAAAAAAGTTACAGGAAATACAAATCACTGATGCATTCTGGTCATGTCTTATGATAAACCTGGGCAAATTCATTAATGTTCAATACATTTAGTTGATTCCCTACTACATTCAATATATTTTTGAATATTGTTGAATTCCGTTTTTATTTCTGCAGTCCATGATTCCGTTCTTAACAGGTTATCCTTTCCCATCCTTACCTAATGGCTGATGTCCATGCAATGCTCAAATCATGACATATTCTTAGTCATTATAGACAAGGGCATTTTGAGGATACACTACGTGATGAGAGCATGTTGAACTCACTCCCTATAAAGATGGGAGAGGTGAGGCTGTGGACTAGCATGGACTAGCAGCGGGTTGGTTACGTGAAGGATGTGATTGCATGCGGCTCGTCTGCTGTGACATAGTAATTAGCTTTTGGAATTTCAATGAGAAATTCATACAAGAGGAACAATGCAAAACCCCAGGCTAATGTCTCCCACTGTGGCTCCAGTCTACCAGAGAGAGAGCCAGGACCAAGTCTAAGAATAGGAAACCATTAAGCTAGCCATGAGCTGCAGAGAAAAGCTCCCACCGCCAACCACTGCTCATACAGTCAGCTCTGTAGGCTACTAGTACTGCATCTACTGACCCCAACCGGCTCACTTGGTTCCTTGGAAGTTGTGAGTAAACACATTTTTGGTTTCCCATTAGTTCTGAGAACAAAGCCATATGTTTCCTGAATGGTAAAACTGAACATTTTTTAAACGTTCTGAGAACATAAGTGAAACTTTTGCCTGTTCTAGGAGTGTTAATTTTGATGTTGCAGGGACTTCTGAGAACATTCTACTATGGTTTCCTGGGATGTATATATTAATGAACTGAGATTTGAAATGATATGTTATTTGAAGGTAATTAAATAACATTATTAATAACACTGCCAGCTTAGAACTCCAAACACAGATAGCAAATGCATTTCCATGTGTCCTCAGGCATTAATAAGGCAAAAACATTACATTTTTATTGTGTCAGGGCATCAACAAGAATTGAACCTATGATCTTCTGTTCTCTGTCTATGGAATTCGCCCACTGAATTCATCCATTGCACCACCAGGATGGGGCTAGCAACCCATGTTTTTTATACTCATGCAAAGCTGTTCATTTTAGTCTACTCAAACCATAGAGATAGAGAGTGTCTGTGACAACATGGGCAGTGCCATTGAGGCTATGACCCATAGGAATTCCCACCCAGTTGACTACTTGACAACTTTAAAATGGTGGATGATGGCAAAAATGCTAAAACATGTTATATCCATGATGAGACTTCTATCTTCATGTTTCAAACAGACCCGTTTCAAAGGAAACAAGCACTCATTAAGATCAGGTGTGGCCAATTAATGGGGGCAGCCAACTTATTTTGTTGATGCTGAGAACGGAATGTATATGTTTTTAAATAACATTCTCAGAATGTTCTTTGAATGTTACTACTGTTTTCTTGTGGTTTTTATGGAAAGTTTTCGGAGAACACTAAATAGAACTTTAAATAGAACCATGAGGAAATATGTATAAAACATTATACTGAAGTACTGAAATTCCCACAGAAAAACATTTCTTAACATTCTCTGAACGTTCTGAGAATTTTACTTTAAATTGAACCGTGCGGAAATCTGTTAAAAAACAGTTATGCCGAACATATGGTTCTCAGAGCGTTATGTGCTGTCTGGGTGACTCCTGCTGCAAAGGTAATGAAATAATCTGAATGGCATCGTAAAGGGGCAGTGTTGAAAGGCATAATGCATGTATGCAGCAGGATAGAGCCAAACTAGAGTTGGAGAATCACCCCCCACCCCACATCTGCCTCTAAAATCCAGAAGGTGGAGACAGTACAGATGCATCAAAGCTGGGACTGAGACACATCAGCCTGTTAAACAGTCCCCACTGGCCTTAGTAACTATTCTAGCCGGTTACCACCTGGTACTCTACCTGCACCTTACAGACTGGCGCCCTATGTGTCATTGAACACTGGTCACTTTAATAATGTGGACATACGGTTTTACCCACTTTATATGTATATTCTGTATTCTAGTCATTGAAAACTGGTCACTTTAGTAATGCTTACATACAAAACACACCATTGTATTAATATACATTAAATGTATATATAAACTGCTGAAAAAAATAAAGGGAACACTTAAACAACACAATGTAACTCCAAGTCAATCACACTTCTGTGAAATCAAACTGTCCACTTAGGGAGCAACACTGATTGACAATAAATGTCACATGCTGTTGTGCAAATGAAATAGACAACAAGTGGAAATTATAGGCAATTAGCAAGACACCCCCAATAAAGGAGTGGTTCTGCAGGTGGTGACCACAGACCATTTTTCAGGTCCTCTGCTTCCTGGCTGATGTTTTGGGCACTTTTGAATGCTGGCGGTGCTTTAACTCGAGTGGTAGCATGAGACGGAGTCTACAACCCACACAAGTGGCTCAGGTAGTGCAGCTCATCCAGGATGGAACATCAATGCAAGCTGTGGCAAGAAGGTTTGCTGTGTCTGTCAGCGTAGTGTCCAGAGGTTAGAGGCCCTACCAGGAGACAGGCCAGTACATCAGGAGATGTGGAGGAGGCAGTAGGAGGGCAACAACCCAGCAGCAAGACCGCTACCTCCGCCTTTGTGCAAGGAGGAGCAGGAGGAGCACTGCCAGAGCCCTGCAAAATTACCTCCAGCAGGCCACAAATGTGCATGTGTCTGCTCAAACGGTCAACAACAGACTCCATGAGGGTGGTATGGGGGCCCGACATCCACAGGTGGGGGTTGTGCTTACAGCCCAACACCATGCAGGATGTTTGGCATTTGCCAGAGAACGCCAAGATTGGCAAATTCACCACTGGCGCTCTGTGCTCTTCACAGATAAAAGCAGGTTCACACTGAGCACACGTGACAGAGTCTGGAGACACCGTGGAGAACGTTCTGCTGCCTGCAACATACTCCAGCATGACCGGTTTGGTGGTGGGTCAGTCATGGTGTGGGGTGGCATTTCTTTGGGGGGGCCGTGCTCACCAGAGGTAGCCTGACTGCCATTAGGTACCGAGATGAGATCCTCAGAGCCCTTGTGAGACCATATGCTGGTGCAGTTGGCCCTGGGTTCCTCCTAATGCAAGACAATGCTAGACCTCATGTGGCTGGAGTGTGTCAGCAGTTCCTGCAAGAGGAAGGCATTGATGCTATGGACTGGCCCGCCAGTTCCCCAGACCTGAATCCAATTGAGCACATCTGGGACATCATGTCTCGCTCCATCCACCAACGCCACGTTGCACCACAGACTGTCCAGGAGTTGGCGGATGCTTTAGTCCAGGTCTGGGAGGAGATCCCTCAGGAGACCATCCGCCACCTCATCAGGAGCATGCCCAGGCGTTGTAGGGAGGTCATACAGGCATGTGGAGGCCACACACACTACAACCCTCATTTTGACTTGTTTTAAGGACATCACATCAAAGTTGGATCAGCCTGTCGTGTGGTTTTCCACTTTAATTTTGAGTGTGACTCCAAATCCAGACCTCGATGGGTTGATAAATTTGATTTCCATTGATAATTTTTGTGTGATTTTGTTGTCAGCACATTCAACTATGTAAAGAAAAAAAGTATTTAATAAGAATATTTAATTCATTCAGATCTAGGATGTGTTATTTTAGTGTTCCCTTTATTTTTTTGAAGCAGTGTATATACAGTGGTTTGCAAAAGTATTCACCCCACTTTTTTCTTATACTGTTGCCTTACAACCTAGAATTAAAATAGATCAAAATAAATTGCAAGTTGTAATGCAACAAAATAGGAAAAAATGCCAAGGGGGATGAATACTTTTGCAAGGCACTGAATTTAAATTCCGGTCTCCGACATTGCTCGTTCTGGTCATTCTTAATTGATTTATTCATTCTGGATTAGGTGTATTTTTTTAATTTGAAAAAAAATGTATTGCTAGGTAGTACTGTACTGTTGGAGCATTTCGCTGCACCTGCGATAAAATCTGCAAATCTGTTCACGCAACCAATACATTTGATTTGATTTGAATCTCTCAGAAGCAGAGTCCAACACCAACAGCAGAAGGGTGTGCAGTAAGTAAGAACCAGATCAGTTTCCATTGGAACAGCATCATGAAGCCATCACATGTCCCAATGCACCTGAGCACATAGAGAAATCATTACAATCTCTATACATCTCAATTCAGCACAGCCACACTGAAGGGAAGGTAAATCTATCCGTATCTCATCTAAACACTACTGTGTTCCATTAATGGTATGCTGTTACAGAGCGCCAGTGTAATTTAATGTATAGAACCACTTGGCCAGATCTACTGTATAGGGATAGGAGAGATGGAGAACACTGTTGGTCGCAGCCCCAAAACGCTTTCGTCATCCAGGCAGTGAATAAATCTAGTGCTGCAACTACTTCATCAATCCACACAGTATGACAAACGTGACATGATGGAAATATTTGCCATCCCAACATCCGTCAATTACTCGTTCGCACCCATCACACAGACATCCCCCAAAAGGATTCCAGTCAGAGAAGACTGACAGAGGAAATGGAAGGAACCATCCTGCTGCATCAATATCACACAGAGGTGGTAGAACATGACTTCCTTCAGTTCAGCTCACTGATGATCTCTCTCTCTCAATGAGAGAAGCGTGGGCACTTTAACTGGACAATGAGCAGCAGAAAACACCTCGTTGCCAAGTAAACAGCGAAAATATTTACCCATATCAATAAGTATGATTAGCAATAGATTTGCTCAGCTCAAGCACTGTTTGTTCCTCCCTCCCACCAACGACCACCATATTCGGTGTTCTGAGCCACGGGGCTGCACGGCTGCTGCCTTCCTGTGCCTCTCGTCCTGCAAGAACCAGTTCTGTTAGAACACGGGAGGGTTCGAGTTAGAGGTTACAGGGAGGAAGACTGGTGTACGATGGAAAACAATCTCTCCCACATCCCTATATGTAGGATCAACATGTTATTGCATGAGAGGCAACTGGAAAGTTCAGAGTTCAACTAAAGAAAGAAACAGGATCAGACTGCTGGAGCACGTAGACAATCAGTTAGTGACAGAAGTTGCATAAAGACAACTTTCACATCGAATAAACATAATATTCAAGGAAATTGCTTACTGTGACTGTAACAAAAAGCTACATTTCAAGCTCATACACAACACAGAGAAATTGGAAAAGCCCCCGATCCTTCATGCATGAGACTGTTATGTTATGATACAGCAGACCTTCATTTGATAAAGTCCCACTACGTTGCCCCTCCCATCTTGCCTGGCTACTCAAACTCCTTGCTCTGGCCTAACGTTAGGCCACGCCCACGGATATTAGTTTCTTCTATTAGTTTCTTCTCCGCAGTCTGGATTTGTGTACCTCTGCGATGATTTCTAGAACGGAAACACATTCGAACTGTTCTGATTGGTCCCAGAAACCGATGGGTTGGGTCAGAGCCAGAACACACGTGGGTAAAGCGGCATTTTGAACATTCATCATTGGCTTCAATACTCTGATTGGTTAGAAATGAGCCAATTTGCCGATGACTTTGTTTTGTACAACACCCCTCATTTTGAAGTCACCACGCAAACGACTTCAACGTTGTCAGTCTCAGACTAAAGTTATGTGGCAAACATAGAGCAGAGGAAGAATTACTGTGTAGTCACATGGGTCGAGCATCAGCCAGGCGACCTCCGATTCCCTTGTTTATATTCGAATACAAAATACACAAGGAGCGTGCTGTGTCTCCACAATATGTTACCCCTAATTGGTGTGCCTCGTATCAACATGCTAGCACAGACACACACACACACACACCTCATCTCGACCCTCCTCTCCAGGGGAAATGGCAGCGCAAGTCAATGGAAGACATAATTCTGCAGCATGTTAACTAACAAAGGTACTACTAGCTTGAAAGCAGAGGAAGGTGGGAACAGCCAACACCCAGGCCATTCTGAGTGAGAGTATTAGCAGGGTGCCGCGCAGATGTAATAAGGTTGAGTTAATGACGAATGACATGGGGTGGGTATCCTGATAAATTCACTTCCAAGGTGGCATATTCCCTAGAGAGTAATCACTGTACTACGGCTGTCTGATTCATCCATTCATACAGTCTTGACACAGAATTAAAGTTTTGCCCTGGTTTGAAGAGCGCGTTGGCCTTGTCCCCCACGGTGGTGTTCCTCTGGCCTAGTCCCCCATGGTGGTGTTCCTCTGGCCTAGTCCCCCACAGTGGTGTTCCTCTGGCCTTGTCCCCCCACTCTCCCTGCGGTGGTGTTCCTCTTGCCTAGTCCCCCCACTCTCCCTGCGGTGGTGTTCCTCTTGCCTAGTCCCCCCACTCTCCCTGCGGTGGTGTTCCTCTGACCTAGTCCCCCCACTCTCCCCACAGTGGTGTTCCTCTGGCCTAGTCCCCCACAGTGGTGTTCCTCTGGCCTAGTCCCCCCCTCTCCTTGCAGTGGTGTTCCTCTGGCCTAGTCCCCCCACTCTCCCTGCGGTGGTGTTCCTCTGGCCTAGTCCCCCCACTCTCCCTGCGGTGGTGTTCCTCTGGCCTAGTCCCCCACAGTGGTGTTCCTCTGGCCTAGTCCCCCACAGTGGTGTTCCTCTGGCCTAGTCCCCCCCTCTCCTTGCAGTGGTGTTCCTCTGGCCTAGTCCCCCACTCTCCCTGCGGTGGTGTTCCCCTGGCCTAGTCCCCCCACTCTCCCTGCGGTGGTGTTCCTCTGGCCTAGTCCCCCACAGTGGTGTTCCTCTGGCCTAGTCCCCCCACTCTCCCTGCGGTGGTGTTCCTCTGGCCTAGTCCCCCCACTATCCCTGCGGTGGTGTTCCTCTGGCCTAGTCCCCCACAGTGGTGGTCCTCTGGCCTTGTCCCCCCCTCTCCTTGCAGTGGTGTTCCTCTGGCCTAGTCCCCCCCTCTCCCGGCGGTGGTGTTCACAACCAGGCAGTCAGTCACCATGAAAGATGAAATCAGAGGACGACAAGTCTAACCACCAGTGACCCAAACCCTGCTCAGATAAATCCCTAATCCCTAGTTGTTGTAGTTGTCTCCCGGCGGTGGTGTTCACAACCAGGCAGTCAGTCACCATGAAAGATGAAATCAGAGGACGACAAGTCTAACCACCAGTGACCCAAACCCTGCTCAGATAAATCCCTAATCCCTAGTTGTTGTAGTGCTGTTGCAAATGTACATTGTCCCAGGAGTGTTGGCAGTCAATAATGTAAGTAACCTAATTTATGTCTCTCTAACTCCCCTGAATGCTTCTGTAAATCGTACAGCTATTGTCAGCAGTAATCATGCACCTATTAGAGCGTTTGGCCAGTAACTGAAAAGTGACAAGGCAAAAATCTGTTGTTCTGCCCTGAGCAAGGCACTGTTGAGCAAGGCACTGTTACCGGGTGCCCTGAGCAAGGCACTGTTACCCGGGTGCCCTGAGCAAGGCACTGTTCCCTGATTGCCGAAGACGTGGACGTCGAATGAGGCAGCCCCCCGCACCCCCCTCTCTTCAGAGGGGTTGGGTTAAATGCGGAAGACACATTTCAGGTGTACAACTGACTAGATATTCCCCTTTCCCTTTCCTTTCTGATCCTGAGATATACGGTTAGCACTGAGGCGGTTTTCCCGAGTAGTAAGCCCACTGTGTGCAGTTCACCCTGCACTATCAGCTCAAACATAAATATCACTGTCATGTCTACCTCTGAAAAGACACTCAGTAAAACAATAAAGAATTCCAGAAAAGTGCTAAAAAATAGCCCACATTAAAATGCCTAAGAAACAAGGTTCATGAAATCGACTTGCAAGTTTTATTTATTATTATATTTGATTTATTTCACCTTTATTAAACCAAGCTAGTAAGTAGGTAAGTAGGTAAGCTAGTTGAGAACAAGTTCTCATTTACAACTGTGACCTGGCCAAGACAAAGCAAAGCAGTGCGACAGAAACAACAACACAGAGTTACACGTGGGATAAACAAGCATACAGTCAATAACACATTAGAAAAAAATAAAGTCTATATACAGTGTGTGCAAATGGCATGAGGAGGTTACAATTTAGCAGATTAACACTGGAGTGATAGATGAGCAGATGATGGTGTGTAAGTAGTGATACTGGTGTGCAAAAGAGCAGCAAAGTAAATCAAAACAATATGGGGACGAGGTAGGTAGATTGGGTGGGCTATTTACAGATGGACTATGTATAGCTTCAGTGATAGGTTAGCTGCTCAGATAGCTGATGTTTAAAGTAAGTCTCCAGCTTCAGCGATTTTTGCAGTTCGTTCCAGTCATTGGCAGCAGAGAACTGGAAGGGAAGGCGGCCAAAAGAGGTGTTACTGAGGCCAATTTTTGTTTACACCTTTATTTCATCTTTATTTAACTAGGCAAGTCAGTTAAGAACACATTGTTAGTTTCAATGACGGCCTAGGAACGGTGGGTTAACTGCCTTGTTCAGGGGCAGAACGACAGATGTTTACCTTGTCAGCTCAGGGATTCAATCTTGCAACCTTACATTTAACTAGTCCAACGCTCTAACCACCTGTTTACATTGCACTCCATGAGGAGCCTGCCTGTTACACGAATGCAGTAAGCCAAGGTAAGTTGCTAGCTAGCATTAAACTTATCTTATAAAAAACAATCAATCATTAATCACTAGTTAACTACACATGGTTGATGATATTACTAGTTTATCTGGCATGTCCTGTGTTGCATATAAATCGATGCGGTGCGTATTCGTGAAAAAGGACTGTCGTTGCTCCAATGTGTACCTAACCATAAACATCAATGCCTTTCTTAAAATCAATACACAGAAGTATATATTTTTAAACCTGCAATAACTTGTGTGTTATTATGTTATAACTAAGTCTATGATTTGATAGAGCAGTCTGACTGAGCGGTGGTAGGCAGCAGCAGGCTCGTATGCATTTATTCAAACAGTACTTTCGTGCATTTTGCCAGCAGCTATTCGCAATGCTTCAAGCATCGAGCTGTTTATGACTTCAAGCAAATCAACTCCCGAGATTAGGCTGGTGTAACCGATGTGAAATGGCTCGCTAGTTTGCAGGGTGTGCGCTAATAGGGACCGAAGAGGGACCGAAGCTATACTGTTACACTGGCAATACTAAAGTGCCTATAAGAACATCCAATAGTCAAAGGTTAATGAAATACAAATGGAATAGAAATACGAATGGTATAGAGAGAAATAATTGATATCGGCGTTGAAAACAGGATGGCAGTGGTCAAAGAGGAATAGGCGAATTCAAAGTAGAAATCCTCAGCCCTTAAATCCCCATGGATTGATGAGGATTTTTTTCTTCTCCCAAATCAAATCAAATTTTATTTGTCACATGGGACACATGTTAACGAGCCTTTTTAACGAGCCTTTTGGACCTAGACTTGGTGCTCCAGTACCACTAGCCGTGCGGTAGCAGAGAGAAGTCTATGACTAGGGTGGCTGGAGAGAGGGATGAGAAGGTTGCCAGGTATAAGCCCAAACAACCACTCAAAACCTGCCAAAAAGGCAGGAAAACTTGCCCATTTTCTTTTTTTCACAGCAAGAGAGGAGTTGACCTATTTAAACAATAAACCCTTTTTCCATAACGTTAACGAGCCAATTAAGAAGGAATATTAATATCACAGTAGCTGCTGCCTTGGCAGGAACTAATGAGGATATATAATGAACCCCAGGAAGAGTAGCTGCTGCCTTGGCAGGAACTAATGAGGATATATAATGAACCCCAGGAAGAGTAGCTGCTGCCTTGGCAGGAACTAATGAGGATATATAATGAACCCCAGGAAGAGTAGCTGCTGCCTTGGCAGGAACTAATGAGGATATATAATGAACCCCAGGAAGAGTAGCTGCTGCCTTGGCAGGAACATGGGGATCCATAATAAAATACAAAACATAACCACAACCAAGCAGCCAGTCACCATGAGAGAGGAAATCAGAGGGTCATATCTGCAGACTGACTGTCAACTGAAGTCTTCAACAATCCTGTCATTCAATATGCTCTGTACAGCCAAGCTAACCTTGAGGGAGAGGTTGCCATGGCCACAGTCTGATTTGAAGCATTTTGTCATGGTGATGGTTTGGAGAATTATTGAATGGTGCATTCTCAATCTCCAAAGAATCAATCATCACAATACATAGACAAATAAAACACAGTTCAATGTACATTTGTTTATGTGTAACTCTTTGTTGTTGTTTATGTCGCACTGCTTTGGTTTATCTTGGCCAGGTTTCAGTTGTAAATGAGAACTGGTTCTCAACTGGCCTACCTGGTTAAATAAAGGTGAATTAAAAAAACATTATGATATGATAGAAAGATTGGTAAAAGCACACTGGGCACAAAATGGTTGAACCAACGTTGTTTCAACGGAATTTGTCAGAGTATTGTGATGTGGAATTTACATGGACAATACATTGGATTTGAAAAAAGTAATCAACTTAAATTGTTGTTTTGAGGGTAAAATGTAAACATATTTTCAACATAGACAAACCTTGTATAAAATACACTACATAACTAAAAGTATGTGGACACCTGCTCATCGAAGATCTCATTCCAAAATCATGGGCATTAATATGGAGTTGGTCCATAACAGCCTCCACTCTACTGGGAAGGCTTTCCACTAGATGTTGGAACATTGCTGCTATAACAGCCTCTACTCTTCTGGGAAGGCTTTCCACTAGATGTTGGATCATTGCTGCTATAACAGCCTCCACTCTCCTGGGAAGGCTTTCCACTAGATGTTGGAACATTGCTGCTATAACAGGGAAGGCTTTCCACATACACCTATACACCTGTCAGCAGCGGGTGTGGCTGAAATAGCCAAACCCACTCATTTGAAGGGGTTTCCACATACTTTTGTATTTACAGCACCAGTCAAAAGTTTGGACACACCTACTCATTCAAAGGTTTTTCTTTATTTGTACTATTTTCTACATTGTAGAATAATAGTGAAGACATCAACACTATGAAATAACACATATGGAATCAAATAGTAACCAAAAAGTTATATTTTAGATTCTTCAAGTAGCCACCCTGACAGCTTTGCATACCTTTGGCATTCTCTTAACCAGATTCATGAGATAGTCACCTGGAATGCATTTCAATTAACAGGTGTGCCTTGTTAAAAGTTCATATGTGGAATTCCTTTTGTTCTTTTTTTGAGTAGGTGTGTCCAAACCTTTGACTGGTACTGTATAGTGTATGTTGAATTTGTACCTTTAAAAAAATGTTAGCACTTCCACGTAATATTTATTTATTTTAATTTTAATTTTACCTTTATTTAACCAGGCAAGTCAGTTAAGAACACATTCTTATTTTCAATGACGGCCTGGGAACAGTGGGTTAACTGCCTGTTCAGGGGCAGAACGACCGATTTGTACCTTGTCAGCTCAGGGGTTTGAACTCGCAACCTTCCGGTTACTAGTCCAACGCTCTAACCACTAGGCTACCCTGCCGCCCCCTACTATAAGAAAAAAACTATAGTCTCCACAGCACCCCCTACTGGAGAGTTTATCTATCTACAGCTATCCCTTTGGTCTCCCATCCAGGGTCAAATAAACATTTTCAAATCAAATTTTATTCATCACATCCTCCGTAAACAACAGGTGTGGACTAACAGTGAAATGCTTCCTTACGGGCCCTTCCCAACAATGCAGCGAGAAAGGGAAATAAAGTTAAACACAATAATTAACGATAACTTGGCTATATACATGTACTGGAGTGGACTAAGAACGCACCCCTGAATGCATTTCAATTAACAGGTGTGCCTTGTTAAAAGTTCATTTGTAGGATTCCTTTCCTTTATTTTCCTTCTTAATGAGTAGGTGTGTCCAAACTTGTGTCTGGTACTGTATAGTGCATGTTGAATTTGTACCTTTAATGTTGAGGGTCAGCCTGGTGGATGTGTTGTTGCCTATGTTTGGAAAAAAATGTGTTTTACCAGATGAAGTTATTTTTCTATTAACATATTAAAAACATACGTTCAGCATTGACTATCAAGGCCACTCAGCATGTACTGCACTGATAAATAACTAATGACTGGCTGAAATAATATGATAATGGGAAGATTGTGAGTGTTGTACTGTTAGACTTCAGTGCAACCTTTGATATTATTATTGACCATAATCTGTTAATGGAAAAACGTATGTGTTATGGCTTTACACCCTCTGCCATGTCGTGAAACGAAAGCTAACTAACTAAACACAGAGTTTTCTTTAATGGAAGCCTCTCTAACATAAAATATGTTGAGTGTGGCATTCCGCAAGAAAACTGTCTTGGTCCATTACTGTTTTCTATTTTTCACTAATGATCTACCACAAGCCTTAAACAAAACCTGTGTGTCTATGTATGCTGATGATTCAACACTATACAAGTCAGCAGCTAGTGAAATCACTGCAACTCTAAATAGAGAGTTTCAGTTGGTTTCAGAATGGGTGGTCAGTAATAAATGAGTCCTGAGTATATCTAAGTCTATTATCGTCACATAGGGCTAATGTTAACTAAATGCATGTTGAGCTTTCCTGGCTCAACGTAGAGGAGAGATGGTCTGCATCACTTCTCATTTTTGTAAGACAATTGACGTGCTAACTCCAAACTGTCTATTCAATCAGCTATCATACAGCTCTGACAGAAGTTCATATTCCACAAGACATGCAACCAGAAGTCTTTTCACAGTCCCTATAGCCAAAACAAACAAACAAACAATGCAACACACAGTAATATATAGAGCCATGATAGCATGGAACTCCCTGCCATCTTAAATCACTCAAGCAAGCAGCAAAAGCGTAAAAAGTTGGATTTAAAAAACCTGAATAAAACATCACAACGCCTCTGACCTAAATAGCTTGTAGCATCTCTCTTCTGAGCACGTCTGGTGTTTGGGTTAAAGATAAGGTAAGATGTGCCCTTGGCATTAGGATATCAGTGCCTGCTTAGAGAAAGCAATTCTAAGCAAAGCCTTAGTAGAGTAAGCACTTCAGTTGAGCGCCGTATGGTATGATACTCTGCTCAGCTCACTGGCTCACTGATGTGAGAATCTCTCAGGTTGTTTAAAGAACATTGGTGCAGTGACATTAGGATATCAGGGCCTGCCTCAGTAGAGCAAAGTATTGTTGATGTATGGAATGTTAGGCGAAAGTGTATAGTGTGCATTCTTATTTTTAAATGCATCTAGTTCTGTCCTTGAGTTGATATCAATGTTCCTTCTATTTAATTTCAGCACTGAGCTGATTCCAGGTCAGTTTAGTGCAAATTTGAACATTGTGAAAATGATGTGCAACTTCCGCACGTTTACTGCGAACACTGAGGCTGTGCCCGCTTTAAGTTACATTGGCCAAGTATGCTACCATGGCTATTTCATCACAATAGGCCTATAAGAGTGGCCTACCACCAAAAATGCATCCCATAACATTTGAACATTGAAATAGGTATTGAAATGTCTGTTCTATGATACAGTCTACAGTAGAAGCGAATGTCTGGTGTTAATGTTGGCCTACATTCCATGAGACTTTTGAAAACATGCAGGGCTTAAAATTGACCTTGTTAGCCACTTGTCTGTCAGAAAAGTAAGTGACTGAAAAGGTGTTATATGAAGCAAAAAAACACTTTACAAAGTACAAATAATGACTATTCCCATACCAGTATAATTACAGAGAGTCAGACAAGAACATGCGCTACCCTTTGCCTATTGGTTTCTTAATGCACACAAGCCTGTGTCAAAACACAACAAATCAAATCAAATGTTATTTGTCACATACACATGGTTAGCAGATGTCAATGCGAGTGTAGCGAAATGCTTGTGCTTCTTGTTCCGACAATGCAGTAATAACCAACGAGTAATCTAACCTAACAATTCCACAACTACTACCTTACACACACAAGTGTAAAGGGATGAAGAATATGTATATAAAAATACATGATTTTGATGATGTGTGATGGTACAGAACGGCATAGGCAAGATGAGAATTGCCATTAAATCTGGAGAGAAACATAATGGGGATGTATTCCAATCTGCTTCCTTATGCTTTAAGGCACTATAAATGTGCATACTGAGAATGTTGTGGTAATATTAGGTCAAACGTAAATATTACATTTTTACATCTTAAAATATTCTGAGGACCTCCAAGACAAGGTAAAATACATATTGCGTGAACATCAAGGAATATTATGTTCAACCTTAAACAAATATGCTATGAATGTAATGTAATGTAAATGAATGTCATGAAAACTGACTTATTTGGAAAATTGTGGAAATGTTCTGTGCAACCTATGTGAATATTACAAGAATATTCGTGCAACATCCCTGACAAATCCCATAACTTAAGTAAATGTTCTGGAAACCTTTAACACTAGAACCGCTGGGCCCCCGAGGGACCCCCCTTCAAGCTAATGAGCAGTCATTCTGACTGCAACATTCTAACAGTATAATTCATATATGCTATCGATAAACTATTCATTTGGATGTGTTCATGAAGCTGTTAGGTAAACATTTAGAATACAGTATTTTTTATTTTCAAATAACAAAATAGCAAAAATACAAAATACCATTAGTTTATCTTATTGTAAAAAAAACACACACACAATAAAACACAAATGCAAGTGTTCAATACATTTGATTTGTGGAGTGCCTTTGTTACAACAAATGAAACAGAAACCATGTGTTCGAACACGGCAACAAATTCTTCTCTTTCAAGAAATACCCCAACCACAGACGCATGGTCAGCAAAACACATGGCCAGCAAAACACATGGCCAGCAAAACGCATGGCCAGCAAAACGCATGGCCAGCAAAACGCATGGCCAGCAAAACGCATGGTCAGCAAAACGCATGGTCAGCAAAACACATGGCCAGCAAAACGCATGGCCAGCAAAACGCATGGCCAGCAAAACGCATGGCCAGCAAAACGCATGGCCAGCAAAACGCATGGTCAGCAAAACGCATGGCCAGCAAAACGCATGGCCAGCAAAACGCATGGCCAGCAAAACGCATGGCCAGCAAAACGCATGGTCAGCAAAACGCATGGTCAGCAAAACGCATGGTCAGCAAAACGCATGGTCAGCAAAACGCATGGCCAGCAAAACGCATGGCCAGCAAAACGCATGGTCAGCAAAACGCATGGTCAGCAAAACGCAGGGCCATCAAAACGCATGGCCAAATGATGAAAACAGTAGCCTAAACATCATTATAAGCGCAAAGTGTGCTTGAAATCGATATATGTTGATAGTGAAAATCAGTACGAAAGCAGTAATGGAAAGTATTCAGACACCTTCAACAACAACAAAAATATGTTACAGCCTTATTCTAAAATGGACTAAATAGTTGTTTCCCCTCATTAATCTACACAAAATACCACATAATGACAAAGCAAAAACAGGTTTAGATATTTTTGCAAGTTTACTAAAAACCAAAAACGTAAATATCACATTTTCACAAGTATTTAGACTCTTTACTTAGTACCTTCAAGCACCTTTGGCAGCAATTACAGACTCAAGTCTTCTTAGGTATGATGCTACAAGCTTGGCACACCTGTATTTGGGGAGTTTCTCCCATTCTTCTCTGCAAGCCCTGTCAGGTCGGATGGGGAGCGTCGCTGCACAGCTATTTTTAGGTCTCTCCAGAAATGTTCGATCAGGTTCAAGTCCGAGCTCTGGCTGAGCCACTCAAGGACATTCAGAGACTTGTCCCGATGCCACTACTGTGTTGTCTTGGCTGTGTGCTCGGGGTCGTTGTCCTGTTGGAAGGTGAACTTTCAGTCTGAGGTCCTGAGCACTCTGGAGTCGGTTTTCATCAAGGATCTCTCTGTACTTCGCATCGTTCATCTTTCACTCGATCCGGACTCATTTTCCAGTCTCTGCCACTGAAAAACATCTCCACAGCATGATGCTGCCACCACCATTCAGGCCAAAGAGTTCAATCCTTTCATCAGACCAGAGAGGAACTCTGGAGCTCAGTCTGTGTGACCATCGGGTTCTTGGTCACCTCCCTAACCAAGACCTTTCTCCCCCAATTGCTCAGTTTGACCGGGCAGCGGTGGTTCCAAACTTTTTCCATTCAAGAATGATGGAGTCCACTGTGTTCTTGGGGACCTTCAATGCTGCAGAAATGTTTTGGTACCATGGTAATTCATGAGCAGTCAAAATTACTGCTTTATTGGTTCTAGGGTTAAATAACTTAGACCAGGTGTTGTGTGAACATTCTTACAACATTATAGGAATGTCATGCGCAACCTAACTTAAACATTGTATGAATGTCATCACAACTGAGAATATTTGTGTTTTGGGAACTTATCTCTTGTAATGTACCCACATTGTTCCCACAACCTAATTAAATATTCTGGGAACCTTTAAAGAACTTAGTATGGCTGTTCTGCCAACATTCTTGCAAAGGAATGTTTTGTTCACTGTGAGAACAAATATTATCAGAATGTCAGCACATCTGGAAAGTTTTAGTGTTTTGGGAACCACGCTCGTCATAGCCCCACAATGTTCCTATAGCCTAAAGAAACCTTCTGGGAACATTTAAAGAACAGACTAAATGTGTTCTGGGAATGTTCTTGTGACCTGTAAACATTCTTGTGAGGTAAACATTTTTGTTGCACCCTAAAAAGAAACATTGTAAAATCATTGTAGAATCATCCACACAACTGGACAGTTCTTATGTTTTGGGAACACACACTACATGGCCAAAACGTATGTGGTCACCCCTTCAAATGAGTGGATTCGGCTATTTCAGCCACACCAGATGCTGACAGGTGTATAAAGTCGAGCACACAGCCAAGCAATCTCCATAGACAAACATTGGCAGTAGAATGACCTTACTGAAGAGCTCAGTGACTTTCAACGTGACACTATCATAGGTGCTGTGGAAACATTTAGGAGCAACAACGGCTCAGCTGCGAAGTGGTAGGCCACACAAGCTCACTGAACAGGACCGACAAGTGCTGAAACGTGTAGCATGTAAAAATCATCTGTTGGTTGCAACACTCACTACCGAGTTTCAAACTGCCTCTGGAAGCAACGTCAGCACAATAGCTGTTAGTCTGGAGCTTCATGAAATTGGTTTCCATGGCTGTGCAGCAGAACACAAGCCTAAGGTCACCGTGCACAATGCCAACCGTTGGCTGGAGTGGTGTAAAGCTCACCACCACGTGACTCTGGAGCAGTGGAAACACGTTCTCTGGAGTGATGAATCACGCTTCACCATCTGGCAGTCCGACAGACAAATCTGGGTTTGGCGGATGCCAGGAGAACGCTACCTGCCTCAATGCATAGTACCAACTGTAAAGTTTGGTGGAGGAGGAATAATAGTCTGGGGCTGTTTTTCATGGTTCAGGCCCCTTAGTTCCCGTGAAGGGAAATCTTAACATTACAGCTTAAAATGACATTCTAGTCGATTCTGTGCTTCCAACTTTGTGGCAACAGTTTGGGAAAGCCCTAAACAGAAATGGTTTGTCAAGATCGGTATGGAAGAACTTGACTGGCCTGCACAGAGCCCTGACCTCAACCCCATCGTACACCTTTGGGATGAACTGGAACGCCGACTGCGAGCCAGGCCCAACATCAGTGTCCGACCTCACTAATGCTCTTGTGGCTGAATGCAAGCAAGTCCCCACAGCAATGTGCCAGCATCTTGTGGAAAACCTTCCCAGAAGAGTGGAGGCTGTTATAGCAGCAAAGGGGGACCAAGTCCATATTAATGCCCATGAACTTTCAATGAGATGTTTCACTGCTGAAGCAAGCTCTCGTTCATTTGACAACAAGGCCTGCTAGAGCAGCTTAATGCACTAAGTGCTTTCCATTTCAATTAAGTATTGTGTGCAGCATGCAAAGAGTGAGCATGGTGGTGATTATTGGCCTTTTGGACCAGTTAGCCCAGTTATGGTTGGCCCTAGTCCTGTAAAATACAGGTCACTAGCATGTGGTGTAGCCTCCATAGCTTGGCCGTCAGTCTGCCCTTGATTCTCAATCTGCAAAAATATGGTGTGGGACTCTCTCTGAAAATGTATGTGAATGCCATGGATACTGAATTCATTAAATATAATTGGAAACTGAAGTGTTCTATTAAACATAGGCTGCCATCTACAGACTAATATTAGGAATGGAAGACTCCCATTTGGCTAAATAGGTCAGATATTTCTAGTAACAGACATGAGAACTGATGAAGAACAGATTTAGTCATTGTCAACACTTCAAAACATCAAATTATCCCCAAGGATCTCCTCTAACTGGTTATATCATTTGTATACATCTGATTTACACATCTCTGCTGATTATGAATGTTACAGGGAGCAAAAAGGGAAAATCAACTTCAGAGACTGCGTGGAAATAGTCAATACCACCGTGGTAGAGAGAGAGGTGAGAGAATAGAGTGGGCCTCCATTACACACACAGAAACATACATCACTGTGACTGAATGAGTTAACCTCTGACCTCCTTCGGGGGGGGGGGATCATAAACCAAGGACACAATCCCTACACTGACTGATGTTATACATTCACCCAAACATTGGTAGAGAAACACCATTATTACATTACTAGATTACCCTAAGCATTTCAGCCATTACTCCATCACTACTGTGGGAAGGAGGAGGGAAGTACGATGTTAGAGGATAATGATATTAATTGAGCTGAAACAAACACCTGGAGTCGTCTCTTCTTTCAAATTTTAAAACGTGTATTTTTCCATATATAGACACACCCTATGTGTTTAAATAAATGTAACTATATGTATGTAGGCTACTGAGCTTGTCTGATGTTTTAAGCACACTGTGATTAAGACACAAAAGACTCAAGAGGGAGCCAGAGATCAAGATGGCCTAACCAGAAGGAAGAAAACAAGTGTTTCTGACCCTCTTCCTTCTGCTGCTGCTGGCCTTCTCAGATTCTGCTGTTATGCTCCTAGTGTTGCTGGTAGGTGATAGGCTACACCAGGGGTCGGCAACCTTTTCCATTTGGAGTGCCAATTTATCTTACCATTTCTATCGATCTGCGTGCCAGTTATGATTTTCATGTGCATATTTTTGTTTCACTTGATTTATAATAACGTCTTCGTATCTCAAAATCATTATCCAGTGGTAAAATATCCAAAAGTTACTTATATTGCCATCTATGTAAAAATTGCCTACATATAATGCCAATAAATAAATACATTTCATCCTCCAGGTAGAAAAATCCTGATTAAAAATATCCTATAAATCACATTGGCTATGCATTGCCTGTCTGCAAAGACCTTGAAACATTGTATCAACTATTCATTTGGGTCTGGCCTGGCCTGAAGCTCACTCTAGCAAACTTGCAACATTATATAAAATATTTTAGGCCCTCAGAGGTTCCAGCGCAATTGAGCTCCGGACAGACATAGCTGAAGGCATTTCCACAAAGGATAAGCAGTAATCAGGTAGGCCTATTTTATGACTTTCTACCGAATCAGAGCATGACATGTTTTTCCCCTTTCATACCAAGTGGTTTTCAAAAGAGACCTGGAATTGTTTTTCAAATAGGCTACTTTGAGGAACTCTTGTCATTCTTAAATCGAAGTAAAAACAGATTTTGTTTACTTGCTGTTTGAAATAAATAAAACAATAATTTAAGACAATCAGAAAAACTATCAGATCCCCAAATGGGCACTTTTATAGGCCTTGCGCGCAGGCCAGGTAGCCAAGTCCTACTTCTATGCATAATCAGGCACGCGTCCTTACTCAAAATTGACAGGAGCGCTACAAACATGATTAGTTTCTTCCTAGGTTTTGGCCTTTCTAGGGAGTTTTTCCAAGCCACCATGCTTCTACACCTGCATTGCTTGCTGTTTGGGGTTTTGGGCTGGGTTTCTGTACAGCACTTTGAGATATCAGCTGATGTACGAAGGGCTATATAAATAAATTTGATTTGATTAGTCCACTGAGACAGGCCTCTACAATGGATTAGTCCACTGAGACAGGCCTCTACAATGGATTAGTCCACTGAGACAGGCCTCTATAATGGATTAGTCCACTGAGACAGGTCTCTATAATGGATTAGTCCGCTGAGACAGGCCTCTACAATGGATTAATGGATCCACAATGGATTAGTCCACTGAGACAGGCCTCTATAATGGATTAGTCCACTGAGACAGGCCTCTATAATGGATTAGTCCACTGAGACAGGCCTCCACAATGGATTAGTCCACTGAGACAGGCCTCCACAATGGATTAGTCCACTCAGACAGGCCTCCACAATGGATTAGTCCACTGAGATAGGCGTGAATCAGACGTGTCACATGTGCCATAAAAAATAAAGAAATATATAGGGTAGAGTGGACCTCCATTACACACACACCTGCAAGCTGACTTCGGTTGTCAGTTGGACGGTGTTTCCTCTGACACATTGGTGCGGCTGGCTTCTGGGTTAAGCGAGCAGTGTGTGAAGAAGCAGCGCGGCTTGGCAGGTCATGTTTCGAGGACGCAAGACTCTTAACCTTCGCCTGTCCCGAGTCCGTTTGGGAGTTGCAGCGATGAGACAAGATCGTAACTACCAATTGGATATCATGAAATTGTGGAGAAAAAGGGGGCCCCAAAAATAAAAGAAGCTAAAGCTAGGATTGTGTGGCTGTTCACAGGGTTAGTGACAAGTCTCTTCCCCTTCACTGTGATTAGTGGTACGTTCATGAAACAACATGCTGCTGATGTATAATGCGTTATGGCTGCTGCTGTACTAACATCCACAAAATGTGCACTTAGTGTGATCTTGTTGTCTTGAGAGCCGGTTAAGTCTAGCCTTGTCTGAATGAGACCGAGGTGGGCCGCTGACAAACTGTATGGCCGGTTAAGTCTAGCCTTGTCTGAATGAGACCGAGGTGGGCCGCTGACAAACTGTATGGCCGGTTAAGTCTAGCCTTGTCTGAATGAGACCGAGGTGGGCCGCTGACAAACTGTATGGCCCAATTCTTTACTAAACGGCAAAAGTACAAATATGGCTTTGTTATTTCATTATTTTGCTTTTTGGCTCAATAACATGCTGGTACACAGAACCAGAACAGCGTGACTAATGGATTGAGTATCAGTCTAAAAGGAGAACACAGTCATTTTCCATGTTAAGACAGAAAGGGTAGGGCACTGACACAGAGATTTGGGTACACACACGCACAAACACGCACACACATCAATATGTACAAGCACAGATAGAGAGACAGATAGAAAGGGAGAGTGAGTGAGGGAGAGTGGGGAGGGACAGATGTAGAGAGAGAAGAGAAAACCATATGGAACATTCCACATTAACTGCCAGCAATACTTGTTTTCTCCAGTAACATCCCAGTAAGGTTTTGGTGTCTGGGGTTAAAAGAGCTTGACTATTTCTCTGATCCTGAAAAAATGAGAAATGGTGCTCTCTCTGTCTGTCACTCCCTTCAATCGCCATTCACATCCCCCAACTACATGTACCCCAACATACATCACAGCCAACTACATGTACCCCAACACACATCACAGCCAACTACATGCACCCCAACACACATCACAGCCAACTACATGCACCCCAACACACATCACAGCCAACTACATGCGCCCCAACACACATCACAGCCAACTACATGCACCCCAACACACATCACAGCCAACTACATGCACCCCAACACACATCACAGCCAACTACATGCGCCCCAACACACATCACAGCCAACAAGACAACCACTTCTACTCCTACAGATTCAACGTCATCAAAAAAACATCAGAATTAAAAAAAAATGTTTTTATTTTTTATTTGGCAAGTCTAATGAAGTTACAGATATGACCACTTGGCTCATCCAGTGGTGATTTTAGCATGTAAATCTTGGTGGGGCAAACTGCATGCCAGCAAAGCCACTACAAAACACTACACAATACATTAATTGCACTACAAAGGTGACAAACAGTGCTGACAAACTGTTAGGGCCTACATAAAGCTGTCCCAACAGTTTCAAGTTTCTTCAAGTGCAGTCGCAAAACCCACCAAGCGCTATGATCAAACTGGCTCTCATGAGGACCGCCACAGGAAAGGAAGACGCAGAGATACCTCTGCTGCAGAGGACAAGTTCATTAGAGTTACCAGCCTCAGAAATTGCAGACCAAATAAATTCTTCGCAGAGTTCAAGTAAAAGACATATCTCAACATCAACTATTCAGAGGAGACTGCATGAATAAGGTCTTCATGGTCGAATTGCTGCAAAGAAACCACTACTAAAGGACACCAATAAGAAGAAAAAAGACTTGCTTGAGCCTAGAAACACGAGCAATGGACATTAGACTGGTGGAAATCTGTCCTTTGGTCAGATGATTCCAAATTTGAGATTTTTGGTTCCAACAGCCGTGTCTTTGTGAGACGCAGAGTAGGTGAACGGATGATCTCAGCATTTGTGGTTCCCACCGTGAAGAATGGAGGAGGAGGTGTGATGGTGCTTTGCTGGTGACACTGTCTGTGATTGATTTAGAATTCAAGACACACTTAACCAGCATTTCTACCACAGCATTCTGCAACAATATGCTATCTCATCTGGTTTGAGACTATCATTTGTTTTTTCAACAGGACAATGACCCAACACACCTCCAGGCTGTGTAAGGGCTATTTGACCAAGAAGGAGAGTGATAGAGTGCTGCATCAGATGACATGGCCTCCGCAATCACCCAACCTCAACCCAAATTAGATGGTTTGGGATGAGTTGGATCGCAGAGTGACGGAAAAGCAGCCAACAAGTGCTCAAGATATGTGGGCACTCCTTCAAGACTGTTGGAAAAGCATTCCAGGTGAAGCTGGTTGAGAGAATACCAAGAGTGTGCAAATCTGTAGTAAAGTCAAAGGGTGGCTACTTTGAAGAATTTAAAATATATTTTGATTTCTTTATCACTTTTTTGGTTAATACATGATTCCATATGTGTTATTTCACCGTGTTGATGTCTTCACTATTATTCTACAATGTAGAAAATAGTCAAAAATAAAGAAACCCTTGAATGAGTAGGTGTGTCCAAACTTGACTGGTACTGTATAATTTATCTTCATATGACAAGGATTGAAAAGGATTTGCCAGTAGATTGCAGACTTTATGCATGTAGATAACTGCTTGTCTAGCTTGCTAGCTAAGATATTAAAAGTATGATGTTGACATGATCAGTCCAATCAAAGCTAAGTTAGATAAAAAGTGAATTGATATAATTTAATCTGTCACCAATGACCTTGAGCCTTCTTGGATGGGCACTTCAAATGTCAGTCTATGGCAGCACCCAAAGGGGCTAGATTTTGTGGTGACGTAGTGTCCCCATGAGTGACAGAACACTGAGCGAATCACGGCGCAACTAGAGAACATTACCAACCCCCTTTCCGCTGGCTGCCCCATCACCAAAGAAAGCACTGAGCTAGGCTGAAACACCTGCATTTTGGTGCTGCCTTACTTCAAGAAAGCAAAATATAGACCATGGTTGTATGCGGCTTTATTAAATCAATAAAACCTTTTTTTTTTTTTTACATTGTTCGCAAACTGGTATGCGACACCTATTAAAAATAACATGTAAAACAGAAGAATCCCCCCCCTTTTTTAAGCTAAACAGTTGGGGCTCAAAACAGGTAGCCTCTGGACTCATCTAATTACAGACATTGTAACGCCCAACGCAGGAGGTGAGAAGCAGGTACAGGGAGTGAACCATTTAATATAGACGGACACGCAACGGAACAGGGACAGCATCTGGACATAAACACGACACGACAAACAATACTACTACAGGGAACGACACAGACAACAGACACATCACACAGTGTCCAGGTGAGTCCACTGAGCGCAGCTACGCTTAATGATGGTAACAGGTGCGTATGATGATGGATAGCCTGGCGCCCTCGAGCGCCAGGGAGTAGGAGCGGGAGCAGGCGTGACAGACATGAACACATGGCTCATCTAATGTTTACTTCATATACAGTATTTAGAAAGCATAGGCTTCCAAGCAATGGAAATCGCCACAACCTTCCTTGTGTCACTGAGCTCTGGACTGCTCTGCTCTGTGTTGGTGCACACTGCAGGCCTTCGTAAAGTCAGAAAAGAGTGTTCATCAAGGTGTGAAGAATCAGCCACAAGGGATGACAGTTTAGTTCCAAGTCAGAGGGAGCAGTGAGTAGGCCACAGCAAGTTATGTAACCCACAGCGATGCCCCTTTTGTTTCCCTACAATACTATACCTGGTCTGATGGGCTGGAAGATTATACCAGAAAAACAGGAAGTTAATACCAGAGGAACAGGAAGGTTATACCAGAGGAACAGGCCATTCATACCAGAGGAACAGGAACCATTTAAAGAGGACCGGTTAGGTTTTTACAAGCAGAGCAGTGCAATAGAAAACATTTCATTCACTAGGAATGTAAATCCTACCACAGACTCATCTTCCACTGGCTGAACTCGATGCTCCTGTAATGAAACCCCCAATAATTAGAATCTAATTGTCTTGGAAGGGTAGTCTGAAAACAACCCTCCTGACATTGGGCCAGTGGGACTAATATCCTAAACTTCTTGAGCTGCTCCAAAGCAGCCTGTCTCACTGAGATCACGTTCCTTTATTATTTAAATGTATAACTGCCCTAACTTTGCTGGACCGCAGGAAGAGCAGCTGCTGCCTTGGCAAATACCTGCAGTGATCAAATCCATCACCATCACTGCTGCTGAAGGAGAGGACTCCGGGGAGTTATTGATGCAATTAAAGGCGTCATGCTGCTGAGCTTCAGGAGTCGTTGTCACAGCAACTGTTACCAGGACATCCAGCACGACCACACTGAAGTAGTAGAGAGACACTGACTGGCCAGTCTTGATCAACACAATGCTATTTGAGACAAGGACACTCAATGTGGCTGGGGAGGGAGTGATTCTAGACTTCATGCTTCTCACTGCTGCTTCACTCACTGCAGGCTGCAGGATGTGTACCTCACAAAGAGATGCCATTATCACTCAGACAGCATTCAGGGTTCAGCACTTGATTCCACGAAGAAGGCGGATAGGGTCTTTAGTCTTATTAGCATGGAGTATGGAGGTATACAGAACTGTATTTTGTAAAGTTATCTCCACAGCTCCCCCCCCATTTTGTTTACTCTAAAGGATTACTTAGGTCACTGTCTTTTTCAGCAAAATATGCACCAGACCCCAAGGCAAAGTCTATTCCAGTATCACGAGTTACAATAAGTACAATCAGACCTTTCTCCCTCCAGTGCTGAGGCAATTGAAAATATTGAATCTGTGTTCAATTGAGCGTTGATAACAGCTTGATGTGCAGTATGTTCTCCTCTGTTCATATCAGCGTTAGCTACATCCTTCAGCAGTCATAACACCCAGATGTTCATATCAGTGTTAGCTAGCTCCTTCAGCAGTCATGACACCCAGCTGTTCATATCAGTGTTAGCTAGCTCCTTCAGCAGTCATGACACCCAGCTGTTCATATCAGTGTTAGCTAGCTCCTTCAGCAGTCATGACACCCAGCTGTTCATATCAGTGTTGGCTATCTCCTTCAGCAGTCATGACACCCAGCTGTTCATATCAGTGTTAGCTAGCTCCTTCAGCAGTCATGACACCCAGCTGTTCATATCAGTGTTAGCTATCTCCTTCAGCAGTCATGACACCCAGCTGTTCATATCAGTGTTAGCTAGCTCCTTCAGCAGTCATGACACCCAGCTGTTCATATCAGTGTTAGCTAGCTCCTTCAGCAGTCATGGCACCCAGCTGTTCATATCAGTGTTAGCTAGCTCCTTCAGCAGTCATGACACTCAGCTGTTCATATCAGTGTTAGCTAGCTCCTTCAGCAGTCATGACACCCAGCTGTTCATATCAGTGTTAGCTAGCTCCTTCAGCAGGCATGACACCCAGCTGTTCATATCAGTGTTAGCTAGCTCCTTCAGCAGTCATGACACCCAGCTGTTCATATCAGTGTTAGCTAGCTCCTTCAGCAGTCATAACGCCCAGATGTTCATATCAGTGTTAGCTACATCCCTCAGCAGTCATGACACCCAGCTGTTCATATCAGTGTTAGCTAGCTCCTTCAGCAGTCATGACACCCAGCTGTTCATATCAGTGTTAGCTAGCTCCTTCAGCAGTCATAACACCCAGCTGTTCATATCAGTGTTAGCTAGCTCCTTCAGCAGTCATGACACCCAGCTGTTCATATCAGTGTTAGCTAGCTCCTTCAGCAGTCATGACACCCAGCTGTTCATATCAGTGTTAGCTAGCTCCTTCAGCAGTCATAACACCCAGCTGTTCATATCAGTGTTAGCTAGCTCCTTCAGCAGTCATGACACCCAGCAAGGACTCCCCATCACTACAGCTCAGTTAACCCACCATGGTACTGTTGTGTTTACGGGGCACTACCCCATAGTGGTTAAGGGTAAATGCATGTGAATAGTATCTAAATAAAGACTCCTTTGTAGAAATAAGTCACACAGAGCAAAATGTTTTACCCTTACAGTGTAGCATAATCAGCATGCCTACCACCCTTCCATTTTTAATTAGCACGTTTTAGCCTCCGATGGAGAAACACGTCATCTCTCTCTCCTTCTCTTTAATTAACCTGAGTCTAGGTGGCAGTTGGCGAAATTCACATATTGAGACATTCAGAGAGAGAACTTCCTGATGAGCTTCATGCATAAACAACAGCATGACCTAAAGCTCTTGGTTAAGAGCTGGAAAGAAGTAATATACCATAGTTATAGAGTCTCTCAAAACAGAGAGAATAAAATTACTCAGCCTACCCAAAGGACACTGAATTTTGCTGACAGGCAATGTTTGACTTTAAATTACGATGGTAATTCGAGCCTAGTTTACTGATGAAATCTCTATGTGAGATCTCTTGGAGAGTTCTTTTCAAATATACACTAGTAGAACATAGGCGAGTACTGCACACACTGCTAAACCCGCTCCCTGAAGGGCCCGATCATCAGGGCCAATACAGGAAACCTCGCAGCATGCTGTGAGAACAACACTTTACACAGCAGATGGGAAACATGACAATATTTCTCAGCAGCTAGGGTCAAACATACTGACCACACTGTCAGTCACAGGGCTCTATTTCAAGTATCTCTACTACGAAGCTCTATTCATACCCATTGAATGAGTCCTCTGTGTGCTATTTCTCTCCATCATCACATCTTCTTCCCTCTCTTCCTTATCCCGTTCTCCCATCTCGCTCCCAGCAGGAAGCACTGTGGTCAGAAGATATTGCTAGTTGGACTATTCTCAGGAAAATAACCTAGTCTTGATCAAATCTCCACCCTGTTCAAGGGCTATATCAGGGTCTTAGAATATACCTTAGTGTAATACCACAATGTGACAGGAACTCTGGGAGAAAACACGGTACAGAACAAGCAATCAATGTTTGTCAATTTCAACAGGAAATATCGTGATTTACTACATGTCTGATGGATAAAGCTCAAGGTCTTAAATTAGCATTCATATTTCAAAAAGCATCCATTACCTTTCTTTAATATATCTTCTAACCATATTGTCATCTTCAGAACATCAGTCAGTCATTATCAAGCAGATCAGATTTCACATGAAAGGCAGCAATCTCAAAGCAAGAGTAGGCCTATTCTGAGATTTAGTGTTGTGCTAAACTATTGCACTGCAAAGAAAGGTAATCTCAAGCAGCTCTAATCTCAGAGAGAATCTTTAATAAGCACAGAGGTAAATAGCCTGGTAATGAAAAGTAACATTTATCATGGCAGATCTCTGGCCATTCAAAGACATCACAAACGGTCCCCTTTCCACAACCATACTGTATACCCAAGACAGACCAGTTGGTCTCATAACACACCATTAAATATGATGAAAGATCATTTATTTACCAATGAAAACTAGGCCTGATGTACTAATGGGTATCTGAATGAACCAAACCTCTCCTCCCGATCCATATACCCACCTGGGTAGTAGTTTAAGTTGCTCTCCCATCTGTCTAGTGAGGTTGTGAACAAGAAACACAGAACTAGTCACCAATTTGTAAGTCGCTCTGGATAAGAGCGTCTGCTAAATGACTTAAATGTAAATGTAGTTCAGGACCCTTATGCACCACACCAACAGCTAAAGTCAGAGATGTTGACAATGAATGTTAGAACCCAGACATTTTCCAGCACTGACATTTTCCAGCATAGTCTAGGCTCATTCATGCATACAGAACCTTGACGGTTTATACAGTTACCATGCCAACCTGTAGCCCTTTAACAACAGACTGCTGTGAGGGGGTAAAACTTATCGCCTGCTTTAATGGCAAAGTTATAAAAAGACAACAAAAGGATGATACCGTTTGAAGGCATACTTAGATATAACATTTTGTTATGCTTAATTCTCTCACTCGACTTGACACACAAAACAAAAATAGAATGGAAAGTAGTTATACCTTGAACACATTGCACTATAAGCAAATCAGACAGACAGCCAACCAGAACTCACTGAGATGTCAAAGACCTCCTCTGTGTCGTCCAACATGCGGACCTTGATGGTGACATGGCGTCCGGGGGCATGGTGGGCGGCCTGTGGCCAGGGTCCAGGGTGCTGATACCCCGAGTCTCCTGGGCTTCGAGACGCTGGGCTGCTGATGCTCTGGGCTTGGGCTCCACCATGGTGCTCTGTCCTGCTACCATCCAGCCTGCAGGGGAGTCAGAAGTACCATCACACACACACATTCATGTAACAAAATAGGTTCCATCCTTGTCTCTCACTAGGCTCGATCCTGTACACACGTATACACAAACACCTTGCAAGCCTACAATGCAGTTCAGATCATGTCTGTTGATTGTTAAATCTATTCATCGTTCAACTTGAGCATTAGGGAGTGGGACCCCTGTCCTATCCTGGAGAAAACAGAGGGTAGTATTACCAGTGTTGGAAAAAGTAGTGAAAAGTCATACTTGAGTAAAAGTAAAGATACCTTAATAGAAAATAGGAGAGTGTTTACATTGTTAGACTAGCAATGTAATCTAAGCTAATGGGTGATAATTGTATATTTTGGCAGAAGCAATTAGCTCTGTCTCTCTGCAAATGATTTGCTTGATTTCATAGTGCAATGGAATAACAAAGGGAAAGGGGATACCTAGTCAGTTGTACAACTGAATGAATTCCAAAAATATACGTTTTCTGCACCGAAATATGTTTTCTGAATTAATTCTGAATGAATTCAACCAAAATATGTTTCCTGCACCAAAATATGTTTTCTGTATTAATTCAACCGAAATATGTTTTCTGAATTAATTCTGAATGATATCATCCTAACCAACCTGCCCTCCAAATACACCTCTGCTGTCTTCAAACAGAATCTCAGCGATCACTGCCTCATTGCCTGCATCCGTAATGGGTCTGCGGTCAAAGGACCACCCCTCAGCGCTGTCAAACGCTCCCGAAAACACTTCAGCGAGCAGGCCTTTCTAATCGACCTGGCCCGGGTATCCTGGAAGGATATTGACCTCATTCCGACACTAGAGGATGCCTGGTTATTCTTTAAAAGTGCTTTCCTCACAGTCTTAAATAAGCATGCACCGTTCAAAAAATGTTGAACCAGGAACAGATATAGCCCTTGACCAGCACAAAAACATCCTGTGGCATACTGCACTAGCATTGAATAGCCCCCGCGATATGCAATTTTTCAGGGAAGTTAGGAACCAATACACACAGGCAGTTAGGAAAGCAAAGGCTAGCTTTTTCAAACAGAAATTTGCATGCTGTGGCACAAACTCCAAAAAGTTCTAGGACACTGTAAAGTCCATGGAGAATAAGAGCACCTCTTCCCATCTGCCCACTGCACTGAGGCTAGGAAACACTGTCACCACCGATAAATCCATGATAATTGAGAATTTCAATAAGCATTTTTCTACGGCTGGCCATGCTTTCCACCTGGCAACCCCTACCCATGTCAACAGCCCTGCACCCTCCACAGAAACTTTCCCAAGCCTCCCCCATTTCTCTTTCACCCAAATCCAGCTTGCTGATGTTCTGAAAGAGCTGCAAAATCTGGACCACTACAAATCAGCCGGGCTAGACAATCTGGACCCTCTCTTTCTAAAATGATCCGTTGAAATTGTTGCAACCCCTATTACTAGCCTGTTCAACCTCTTGTTCGTCTCGTCTGAGATCCCCAAAGATTGGAAAGCTGCCGCAGTCATCCCCCTCTTCAAAGGGGGAGACACTCTAGACCCAAACTGCTACAGACCTATCTCTATCCTACCCTGCCTTTCTAAGGTCTTAGAAAGCCAAGTTAACAAACAGATCACCGACCATTTCAAATCGCACCCTACCTTCTCCGCTATGCAATCTGGTTTCAGAGCTGGTCATTGTTGCACCTCAGCCATGATCAAGGTACTAAACGATATCATAACAGCCATCGATAAGAGACAATACTGTGCAGCCGTATTCATCGACCTGGCCAAGGCTTTCGACTCTGTCAATCACCACATTCTTATCGGTAGACTCAACAGCCTTGGTTTCTCAAATGATTGCCTGGTTCACCAACTACTTCTCAGACAGAGTTCAGTGTGTCAAATCAGTGGGCCTGTTGTCCGGACCTCTGGCAGTCTATGGGGGTGCAACAGGGTTCAATTCTCGGGCCTACTCTTTTCTCAGTATACATCAATGATGTAGCTGTTGCTGCAGGTGATTCTTTGGTCCACCTCTATGCAGATGACACCATTTTGTATACCTCTGGCCCTTCTTTGGACACTGTGTTAACTAACCTTCAGACGGGCTTCAATGCCATACAACTCTCATTCCGTGGACTCCAACTGCTCTTAAATGCAAGCAAAACGAAATACATGCTCTTCAACCGATCGCTGCCAACACCTGCCCGCCCGTCCAGCATCACTACTCTGGACGGTTCTGACTTAGAATATGTGGACAACTACAAATACCTAGGTGTCTGATTAGACGGTTAACTCTCCTTCCAGACTCACATTAAGCATCTCCAATCCAAAATTAAATCTAGAATTGGCTTCCTATTTCACAACAAAGCATCCTTCACTCATGCTGCCAAACATACCCTTGTAAAAGTGACCATCCTACCAATCTGCGATGTCATTTACAAAATAGCCTCCAGCAATCTACTCAGCAAATTGGATGCAGTCTATCACAATGCCATTTGTTTTGTCACCAAAGGCCCATATACTACCCACCACTGTGACCTGTATGCTCTCGTTGGCTGGCCCTCGCTTCATATTCGTTGCCAAACCCACTGGCTCCAGGTTATCTACAAGTCTCTGCTAGGTATAGCCCCGCCTTACATCAGCTCACTGGTCACCATAGCAGCACCCACCCGTAGTACGTGCTCCAGGAGGTATATCTCACTGGTCACCCCCAAAGCCAATTCCTCATTTGGCCGCCTTTCCTTCCAGTTCTCTGCTGCCAATGACTGGAACGAACTGAAAAAAATCACTGAAGCTGGAGACTCATATCTCCCTCCCAAACTTTAAGCACCAGCTGTACTGCACCTGTAGATAGCCCATCTGCAATTTGCCCACTTAGCTACCTCATCCCCATACTGTTATTTATTTTGCCCCTTTGCAAAGGAAGTGGAAATTAAGCCTGTCAGACTGGAATGTGTGATAAACAGAGAATGAAGCAGGACCTCTAGGTGTGAATTGTCCTGCTTTGGCTGCCTCAACCCAAAATGCTCCTGCAACTGGTCAACAACTGGTCAACATTCCACCACCTGGAGCTTGTCATTCATTGACTAGCTCCACACAGTCCAGATGGTATGTCCTTATTAGCAGCTGGGTGTCTGTGAACCACACAGCCCAGATGGTATGTACTTATTAGCAGCTGGATGTCTGTGAACCACACAGCCCAGATGGTATGTCCTTATTAGGGACATTCTCTCTCTCTCTCGCTCAGTTGCTTCCAACTACCTTCTCTACTGTTTTGTAGTTCACTCACTCTTTGTGCTAGTATTCCAACGCTAATTTGGGAATTTGTACAAACAAGTCCCTTCTCTTGCTGATATTGTTTCATCATACATTGATGGGCTTGCCTTTTGAAAGTTCTTATGAAGAGTCAGTTATGTCACATCAAAAATATATGGAATTATCCTTTGAAGCATCTGGGCTGTGTGGTTCTCAGACATCCAGCTGCTAAAAAGGACATACCATCTGGGCTGTGTGGTTCACAGACATCCAGCTGCTAATAAGGACATACCATCTGGGCTGGGTGGTTCACAGACATCCAGCTGCTAATAAGGACATACCATCTGGGCTGTGTGGAGCTAGTCAATGAATGACAAGCTCCAGGTGGTGGAATGTTGACCAGTTGCAGGAGCATTTTGGGTTGAGTCAGCCGAAGCAGGACAATCCACACCTCGAGGTCCTGCTTCATTCTCTGTTTATCACACATTCCAGTCTGCTGTTGTCATCTGTAGACCTCACCAACTGGGGCATTGCAGCGTGATGAAGGTGGAGAGAAACCTGGGGAAACCCAGGGACACCCAGGGCTATGAGAATAGAGAGACCCGGGGCTATGAGAATAGAGAGACCCAGGACTATGAGAATAGAGAGACCCTGGGCTATGAGAATAGAGAGACCCTGGGCTATGAGAATAGAGAGACCCTGGGCTATGAGAATAGAGAGACCCAGGGCTATGAGAATAGAGAGACCCAGGGCTATGAGAATAGAGAGACCCAGGGCTATGAGAATAGAGAGACCCAGGGCTATGAGAATAGAGAGACCCAGGGCTATGAGAATAGAGAGACCCAGGGCAATGAGAATAGAGAGACCCAGGGCAATGAGAATAGAGAGACCCAGAGCTATGAGAATAGAGAGACCCAGGGCTATGAGAAGAGAGAGACCCGGGGCTATGAGAATAGAGAGACCCAGGGCTACATATGTAGGATCTTAAGGGCTATGAGAGAGCAGACAATAATAATCTCAACTGACACTTCACCTTCCCTGCACCCAAGCTCGACAGCCAATCTACCATGTGTTGCCTTATAGTATGTGGCCCTCTGAATAAGAAGGCAGTATTCGGCTAGTGCAACTCACAGTCACAGCTCTGTTACTACTATGTTGTTACTGTTGTCGTGTCTTTGGCTATGCCTGAGTAAGTGATATGACATGCTATTCTATAAAATCCTTACTCTGTAATTAATATTAACTGATTGAGCTAATCATGTAAATGTAATTAACTAGAAAGTCGGGTCACCACAAAATAATATTTATAGAGCAGTTATCTTTCAAATATACTCTTAAAGACCTAGTAATATTTTACATCAATAGCAATCAATATCAATCGTCACCATATTTCAGTCTCATCTGAAAGTTGTAAATTCTTGGTTCTTCACAAACCTTGGCTAACAAGTTGATTCAGCAATACAAAATTATTTATTTAATAAATAAACTAACTAATCACATAGAATTACATATACACCGAATGAATCATACCTTGATTACAAATTACGTCATAAAGGAAAACGTCTCTAGCGGGCGGAACAGATATGACAGCTGGTTACCCAAAGAAAAGGGGGCTGGGTTTGAGTGAAAGAGCGGGAAGACTGGGGAACAAAGGGAGAAGCGATGTCTCTATCGGGCCGTAGGCAGATACTCTATCGTAAATACAGAATCTTATGCATTCTAAATTACCATCCACCTGGAAAAGGAAAATGCAATAAATATTTACTCTGAGCTGTTGGTCGTAGATGCTGATCGTGTTGGCCAACAGAGATCTTCCTGTCCTCGGAAGAATGTCTCTGGTGGTAAATTGTATACATTGTAGTAACATCATTGTGTGGTAGACGGGATACTCTGTCCTAACCCATGTTTACAGCGGCCTCTGCAAACTCAACGGCTAGGAGGTATCACTTCTGTAGCGAATAAGAGTTCAAAGTTCATACCATTCGCAACCAAAGCTCATGCAGAGGTTGGCTTCGTTCAGTAGTTATTATCGGAACCCTTCTGACATCGGATCGTCATCCTAATGTACCCGGAACAGGAGGTTACATTTTCGTCAAGGGCTTTTAGTGGAGGGAGAGGGGTGTGTTTCATAGTTTATAACCCATGTCTCTTCACAGGGGTGGGCCACTGATTGAGCAGAGCCCTAACCTTATGAAAACCCAAATCTCTAATTTGGAAGCTAAAATTACATTTAATCTTTTCACCAATAATTTTATATTTAAACATTTGAATTGCACAACAATTCCATGTGAATCTGATAACTATAATGTGTAGACTTTCCCAGATACAGTTTAGGTTGTCCTGTCATCAGTCATAATGTCTCAGATGACAAACGGACTCACATCATTAAGTACCAACGCATATTTTCAACCGGTTCTATTACCCAAAATATGGTTCCTTTCCCTCCACTTGTTTGATGTTCCCAGACTCTCTGTTTAACAAAGGCTATTCAAGAGTCCCTCTGTAGAGTCAAGAGAGAGGGAAGGGAGAAAGTTATTTAGGGGGGGGGGTCATAAACCTTACCCACAGGCCAAGTCATGACACTGTGGAAGACAGCCGGGCTGTGACATACGAATGGTATGCTAGCTCAAGAATGGACACTATATTCCCCTCAGCTGCGTAAAATAGTGCTGTGGTGGCTGGCTCTGGCAGGCCGTTTGGGCTGTAACAGAGGCTCCTCTGTCTGTATGCAGCAGGCATCAGGAGCACACAGAGCCCTTCAGAGCAGTTCAATGCACGCAGGCAACATTTCTGCAACTGCACAGCTGGATTTGATTACAGCCAGCTGAATGGCTTGAGGATGGTGTAGTTCAGCCAACGGTCTGCCTGAGACATGCTGAAAATCCACTCCCATTTCCACTGGATTGAGCAACATGCTTCAGCTCTGCAGACATTAATACCTGGGTGTGGCTCTCATATTGGAGCCTAGGCATTCAACTGAATTCCGAATTTCAATTTCTAATTTTAATACCATCATGCCATTGTAAATTATGTGTTAAAGGGGGTTTGTATGATTGAACATGATTTCAAGAAATATACCCAGAAACCTGAAATGATGCAAGACCCCCACACCAGGGAAAACAAACGAAACCCCTCTATGATTGAGGTTCCTATGAGATCTATCAAATTACATAACATTAGTATGCCTTCTCCACAATACAAGATTGTTAATGAGTGTATCTTTGGCGGAGGGGCGACCGTTTGACAGTTTGGTGAGCAATTTACGCACACCATATCAAATAAATATAAACTGACCAACAGCCTTTAGGCTATTTAGCTTTCATGTCTTTTGAGAAAACAAGAAAGTTACTGGATTATTGGGGAAATTGTTATTGATCGAAGTCTTCATCACATTTTACGCACATACCGGCCTGTAGGTTAGAGGAGTACAGTAGCCTAATCGTTGGATATTTTTGTTAGGCTAACACGCGTACTGTGACACAAATACACAGCCTGCACTCAATTGACCAGCTACTAACAACCCTCAATGGTAACAAAGTAACAATGGACTCTCACTGATTACATGTGTTTTTCATTTAAATTGCAAACGTTACTGAGGGATGTCTAAGTAAATGCCGCATATTCAACACCCATTGTTCATGCCAAAAATATTGTATGAAGGCTATGGTCTATGGTCATGAGATGTTCTCCCATTCAGTTTCGGTCTTGTACATCAGATGTAGTGTAGTGCATGACTATTGCTTTATATCACCACTCTCAGTCGCAAGATAGTCTACCTATCAAGAACGATAGGGCAAAAACACAGTTAAATCTTCCATTCATTGACTACTTGATTGTAATAACGATGTATAACTATCTGCGACAATTATAGGGTGATCATGATAAAATTCGTTATGCTTCAAAATCCAAGTCAATTGGGGATAGTTCTACGATGCATCTATAATCTTCTCTTCTGAAACAAGTTGCACGACTGCCGTTTTGCACATAGGGAAACGAACGGTAAATCTTACCCCGTCTTAAAACTGTGGACAATTCCCGTGTATATTTCCCAATTGACTAAATATTTTATATCCACTTCCAGACGCAGTTCAAGCTGCTTCTTGTGGAACCAAATTGAGTTCAGATGCTGGTTTCTACAGCGAGAAGCTTCTTCATGGTCGCCATGTCGGCCGACTGTGCGATAGACAGGATTACATTGAAATTAGTGGCAGATCCTCTCTTGTCTTGTTACTCCAACTATCAAGGAGGCGCAGTGCCTCCAGCTATTGTGCAAGGCACTGCACCTACTTGCAGCCCATTCCTTGCCAAATACATGTTTTTATAGCCACATAGCTCCATCTAGCTGTAGAATATGGGGCATAGGCTAAATTAGGCCTAGGCCAACAAAGCCCAGCAAAGAAATGATTCCGAGTCTGTACTGGGAGGCCTACTTGATATTCAAGTTACTATTCACTCATTTATGAAGTTCAGTACATTTCAACATTGAGTAGAATACAGAAGTGTTTCCTGGCAAAGGGTACCGTGTCTCACGGCCAAGAGAAGTGTAAGGTAGTCACAGGCTGGATGATTTCCTAAATAATTACAGGATTTATTGAATATAACTGGCGAGAGGCTGAATCATTGAGGACTGCATTTGTGGGCTTAAGACCAATTTTTTTATTACATTTTTTTTAAAGGAAAATACACTTTAGCTTAGTCACTTTGCACTTAACATGTCACAAACATATGTTGTTTTAAGCACTTGTTGGCTGCTTTTCCTTCACTCTGTGGTCCAACTCATCCCAAACCATCTCAATTGGGTTGAAGTCATGTGATTGTGGAGGCCAGGTCATCTGATGCAGCACTCCATCACTCTCATACTACATGATTCTATGTGTTATTTCATAGTTTCGATGTCTTCACTACTATTCTACAATGTAGAAAATAGTTTTTAAAAAATAAAGAAAAACCCTTGATTGAGTAGGTGTCCAAACTTTTGATTGGTACTGTTTATACACTACATGACCAAATGTATGTGTACACTTGCTCATCGAACATCTCATTCAAAAATCATAGTCATTAATATGCAGTTGGTCCCCCCTTTGCTGCTATAACAGCCTCCATTCTTCTGGAAAGGCTTTCCACTTGATGTTGGAGCATTTCTGCGGGGACTTACTTCCATTCAGCCACAAGAGCATTAGTGAGGTCGGGCACTGATGTTAGGCGATTAGGCCTGGCTCTCAGACAACGTTCTAATTCATCCCAAAGGTCTTCGATGGGGTTGAGGTCAGGGCTCTGTGCAGGCCAGTCATGTTCTTCCACACTGATCTCAACAAACCATTTCTGAGTGGACTTTGCTTTGTGTAAGGGGGCCTGTCATGCTGAAACAGGTAACTGTTGCCACAAAGTTAGAAGCATATAATCGTCTAGAATATTATTGTATACTGTTGCGTTAAGATTTCCCTTCACTGGAACTAAGGGGCCTAGCCCGAACCATAAAAAACAGCCCCAGACCATTATTCCAAACTTTACTATGCCTTGGGGTAGGTAGCTTTCTCCTGGCATCGGCCAGATGCGCCGAATACAACAGGTGTAGCCCTTAACCAACATTGCAGTTTTAAGAAAAATAAGTAAAAAATAGATAAGTAAAAAAAAGTATATATATATTTTTTAAGTTAAAACTAATTAAAGAGCAGCAGTAAGGCTATATACAGGGGGTACCGGTACAGAGTCAATGTGCAGGGGCACCGGTTAGTCAAGGTAATTGAGGTAATACAGTATGTACATGTAGATAGAGTTAGTGACTATGTATAGCTAATAAACAGAGAGCAGCAGCAGCGTAAAAGAAGGGGAGGGGGTCAATGCAAATAGTCTCGGTAGCCATTTGATTAGATGTTCAGGAGTCTTATGGCTTGGGGGTAAGAGCTGTTAAGAAGCCTTTTGGACCTCGACCTGGCACTCCGGTACCACTTGCCATGCAGTAGCAGAGAGAACAGTCTATGACTAGGGTGGCTGGAGTCTTTGACCATTTATAGGACCTTCCTCCGACACCACCTGGTATAGAGGTCCTGGATGGCAGGCAGCTTTAGACCCTGGTTTAGACCCGTTTTTCTTTAAGGTTGCTGCCCCTGTCATCGCCAAGCCTACCTCTGACCTTTTTAACCTGACTTTAATAGACTCGCCAGTGTTATTTTACTTCTGCTCTTGAATTATTTGTTACTTATATTTCTTATTCTTATTTAATTGTTTTTGTTATATTTGTTAATATTTTTGTTAATTTCATATTTTAACTGCATTGTTTGTTAGGGCTTGCAAGTAAGCATTTCACAGTAAGGTCTACAATACATGTTTTATTTTGCGCATTGTGACAAATATGATTTGTTTTGAGACTTGCTGTCTCTGCCTGGCCGGTTCCCCTCCCTCCACTGGGATTCTCTGCCTCTAACCCTATTACAGGGGCTGAGTCACTGGCTTACTGGTGCTCTTCCATGCCGTCCTTAGGAGGGGTGCATCACTTGAGTGGGTTGAGTCACTGACGTGGACTTCCTGTCTGGGTTGGTGCCCCCCACCTGGGTTATGCCGTGGCGGAGGTCTTTGTAGGCTATACTCGGCCTTGTCTCAGAATGGTAAGTTGGTGGTTGAAGATATCCCTCTAGTGGTGTGGGGGCTGTGCTTTGGCAAAGTGGGTGGGGTTATATCCTGCCTGTTTGGCCCTGTCCGGGGGTATCATTGGATGGGGCCACAGTGTCTCCTGACCCCTCCTGTCTCAGCCTCCAGTATTTATGCTGCAGTAGTTTGTGTCAGGGGGCTAGGGTCAGTCTGTTATATCGCGAGTATTTCTCCTGTCTTATCCGGTGCCCTTTGTGAATTTAAGTATGCTCTCTCTAATTATCTCTTTCTTTCTTTCTACCTGGCATGATGACTCCTTGCTGTCCCCAGTCCACCTGGCCGTGCTGCTGCTGCTCCAGTTTCAACTGTTCTGCCTGCGGCTATGGAACCCTGACCTGTTCACCGGACGTGCTATCTGTCCCAGACCTGCTGTTTTCAACTCGCTGGAGACAGCAGGAGCGGTAGAGATACTCTCAATGATCGGCTATGAAAAGCCAACTGACATTTACTCCTGAGGTGCTGATATGTTGCACCCTCGACAACCACTGTGATTATTATTATTTGACCATACTCGTCATTTATGAACATTTTATCATCTTGACCATGTTCTGTTATAATCTCCAACCGGGACAGCCAGAAGAGGACTGGCCACCCCTCATAGCCTGGTTCCTCTCTAGGTTTCTTCCTAGGTGCTTTTACACCTGCATTACTTGCTGTTTGGGGTTTAGGCTGCGTTTCTGTACAGCACTTTGAGATATCAGCTGATGTAAGAAGGGCTATATAAATACATTTGATTTGATATGATTTGAATACTTACGTAAATAAGTAATTTTTTTTTTTATAAATGTGCAAACTTTTTTTGTAACTGTTTTGGCTTTGTCGTTATGGGGCATTGTGTTTAGATTGATGAGGAATTGTATTTATTTAATGCATTTTAGAATAAGGCTGTAATGTCACAAAATGTGGAAAAGTACAAGGGGTCTGAATACTTTTCGAATGCACTGTATGGTGTACCACTATTTCATACCACCAACTGATAATATATACTAACAATATATAGCCATGGAGGTTGATATTCGGAATTGGTCGATTCCCCATAAGGCTATACTGACTGCTCCCCCCATAGCTTTAAATAGCTCTACACGTGCTGCTAACATGGATGAAACTTTTGATGGACTTTATGTTATTGTTACACTACTGTCAAGGTACCGTGTTGCCACTTCCTCGTACAGGCAGAGGGGTATTGTTAGAAGTAATCTTATTTCCATCCAACTCAGGCCTGTCAGTAGTTACACTAGGAAGCGTTGCTCATCTAATATTACCTTGAATGTTCCATCTGATATGAGCTCTCGAAATAGTTGCCTAAGAATTATTCATTTGAATGCTAGAAGCTTGATCCAAAAGCTAGATTTGAATAAAATACTGGTCTCACAATCACAATCACATGTTGACATAATGATTATATCTGAATCCTGGCTGTGTGTCTTTGTTCCAGACTCAGATGTTCTGTTAGCTGGGTATAATGTCTACAGAGAAGACAGAGTGGGTAGAGGTGGAGGTATTTCCATATATGTTAAATGCAACCTAGATGTCACTGTGTCCATTTCAACTTCTGTTCTGAAACAGTATGAATGCTTAGTTCTAAATGTGGTCCTTGGTCATAATGCACTATTAACGCTAGCGGGAGTTTATCGCCCACCCTCAGTTCTGGTATCTGCTCTATGCAAATTGTTTGAGTTAATGTCTAATTATGCAAACTCTGAATTATTGATTATCGGAGATCTCAATCTTGACTGGCTAATGCCAGCATCATTTAAATGAAAAGACATTTGTAACGAACCAAATCTTACTAAACTAATAACTATACCTACCCGTCCTAATCCAAAAGACCCCATCTACATTAATAGACCTTATCTTAACAAATACACCCCACAAGTAGATAGATTGTGGGTTATTTGCTAATGACATCAGTGACCACTGCATGTATCAGAGATACTAGGCTAAAAAACCCTGACTCCTGTATAGTTCTAAAGAGAAACTATAAACACTTCTCAGAGCAAGCCTTTATCAATGACCTTTATTACTCAGAGCTTTTATCCGTAAACTGCATAATGGACCCAGTTTTAGCGTTCTTTCTTTTCATCAATCTTTACCCATATGGCTGATAAACACACCCTGTTAAAGAGACTTAGGGTTAAAAAAATTGAATGAATCCTTGGTTCTCCTATGATTTGAAAATCCTTTTTCTGCAAAAGAATCAAGCATGGGCCTTGGCGAGGAAAACTGGTGAAACAGCTGATTGGCTGATTTTTAGGCAATTGAGAAATAAATGGACCGGAGGACTAAAGTAGGCTAGGTATTTTCTTGATGCTCTGACAGAGTCTGCTGGTGATCCCTCTAAATTCTGGAAAACTGTCAACTCACTTAAACCAGGAAACTCCTTGACTTCCCTGCCGAAGCAAATTACATCGGAATCTGGGATCATCAATGACCGAACGGAAATTTGTGATGTTTTTAATAAACATTTTATTTCTGCTTTTTGAAAGAAAAAAATGGCCAACATGATCCTGACCGGTCTATTGTTTCAGTCCCCTGTGCCTTCAGCTGATGTGGAAAACAGTAAGCCGGTTTTTCAAAAAGTCACAGAAGATGAGGTCTTATCTGCACTATCTGCTATAGATTCTAAGAAATCATTAGGCGCTGACAATCTGGATCCATATTTACTCAAGTGTGCGGCACCTATTATTGCTGGTGTACAACATTTGTCGTAGGAAAGATTCCTAAATCTTGGAAAACAGCTTTTGTTTTACCATTCCTCAAGGGAGGTGATGGTAGTGAATTGGATAATTATCGGCCCATCTCTAAGCTCTCCTGTTTGGCTAAAATTCTAGTCATTGGTGAATAGGGAACTACAATCTTTTTTAACTGTTAACAATAGTCTTTATAGTAATCAATCTGGCTTCAGACCTAAACTATTAGGTACTATTACGGCCACTGTACGTGTTGTAAATTATTTTACTAATGTCCTAGATAATAGAAAGTACTGTGCCGCCTTGTTCATAGATCTAAGGCTTTTGACACTGTAGACCATGCGATAATTTTGGGTAAGCTTTCGTCAATAGGACTGGGATTGGATTCCTGTTGTTGGTTTCATGACTATCTAAAGCACATATGTCAGAGTCAAGGCCCGCGGGCCACATCCGGCCCGCGAGAAGGTTTTTTACGGCCCCTGGGATGATCTTGATTTATTATTAGAACCGGCCCGCAGACCGCAGCAAGCCGGCAGCCCGCAGATCTTTTACACGCACCAATACTACATTTCCCACAATGCAACGGTGACGCACCGAGCAGTAGGCTGCTTCATTTCAATATTTATTGGCACAGCAGTCGTCAGCATCACAGTAAAATTAACTTTCAGATACCCATCAAAAATGGCAAAACGGAAGGTGGACACTGAGAACCGGGGTTTCAAACAAGGTGGGAGTCGGAGTATATGTTCACGGAGGTAGCTGGAAAACCTGTGTGTCTTCTGTGTGGAGAAAGTGTGGCGGTACTGAAAGAGTATAATCTGAGACGACATTATGAAACGAAACACGCGGACAAAAACAAGAATATGGACATGGAACAAAGGCTACAAAAGGCAGAGGAATTAAAACGAGGCCTCAAATCTCGACAGGCTCTGTTCAAAAAAGCCAAATCACGACATTATGAAACGAAACACGCGGACAAAAACAAGAATATGGACATGGAACAAAGGCTACAAAAGGCAGAGGAATTAAAACGAGGCCTCAAATCTCGACAGGCTCTGTTCAAAAAGCCAAATCACAAGGCCAGGCTGCTGTCAAGGCCAGTTTTATTTTGGCAGAAGAGATCGCTAAATCAGCCCGGCCATTTACGGAGGGGGATTTCATCAAAAACTGCATGATTAAAGTTTGTGACGAAGTTTGCCCAGAAAAAAGGCAACTCTTTTTAAATGTGAGTCTGAGCAGAAACACCATTGCCGAGAGTAGACCAGTTGTCCATCAATCTAAAAGAGCAGCTTGTGAAAAAGGGAAAAGATTTCATTGCATATTCCTTGGCTGTGGATGAGAGCACCGACATTTCTGACATTGCCCAGTTGTCAATTTTCATCCGCGGAGTGGACTCCAGCCTAAGCGTGACAGAGGAGTTTTTGGCTTTACGTCCTATGCATGGCACAACTACGGGGCATGATTTGTATGAAGAGGTGTCAAGATGTGTAAATGAGATGGAGCTGCCTTGGGAAAAACTCGTGGGTTTGACAACCGACGGAGCACCTGCGATGTGTGGCCACAGGAGCGGACTGGTGGCGAAGATACGGGAAAAGATGCAAGAGGAAAACGCGACAGGTGAGCTGACAGCTTATCATTGTATCATACACCAGGAAGCGTTGTGCGGTAAAGCCTTGAAAATGGAGCATGTAATGAGCATCATCACGCACAGTTAACTTTATCAGAGCCAAAGGTTTGAATCACCGCCAGTTCAAGGCATTTCTGACGGAGTTAGAAACGGAGCATGGTGATTTGCCTTATCACACAGAGGTGCGATGGCTAAGCCAGGGAAAGGTGCTTCAAAGATGTTTCGAGCTTCGTGAGGAGATTTGTCTGTTCTTGGACAGCAAAGGGAAAGACACAACACAACTCCGAGACGAAATGTTTCTGTGTGAAATGGCTTTTCTGTGTGACATTACGAGTCATCTGAATGCAATGAACTTGCAGCTGCAGGGTCGGGATCATGTCATCTCTGATATGTACAGTACAGTGAAGGCATTTAAAACCAAACTGACTCTGTGAGAGACGCAGATGCGGAAAGAAAATTTGAGCCACTTTCCCAGCTGCCAGACCATGAAAGAGAAGCTCTCTACCAGTGCGTTCCCGAGCGCACAGTTGGCTGATAAAATAGGTATGCTTGCCGCTGACTTTCGACGCCGATTTGCTGACTTTGAAGCACAAAAAAGCAGGTTGGAACTGCTCGGTAACCCATTTGCTGTTGACGTGGAAAGCTCACCACCAAACCTCCAAATGGAGTTGATTGACCTCCAATGCAATGATGCACTGAGGGCAAAATATGCGGCAGTGGGTGCTGCGGAGTTCGCCCGTTTCCTCCCCGACACAATGCCCCAGCTGCGCATCCAGGCTGCTCAAACGTTGTCTATGTTTGGCAGCACATACCTGTGTGAACAACTTTTTTCTTTGATGAACCTGAACAAAACATCACACAGAAGTCGACTTACTGCTGAACACCTCCACTCAATTCTGAGGATTTCCTCAGCTCAGAGCCTACCCGAACATTGATGAACTTGTGGAAAAGATGGGACACCACCAAGTATCACCCTCAACCTCAAACAAGTGAACATTACTGTGCAATCACATATTTAGAGTTTTTACTCAGTTCAAGTTTAAAAGTTAAAGTTTAATATTTGTTTTCACTGCATGTTACTTCTCCTTAAACAAAGTGTTGTTTTTGATTAATAGATTTTTGCACTTTATTTTATTGTATTTCAATCCAATTATATTTTAAAAATATTTCAGTTGAGTGGATGATAGAAAATTGCTATTATTGTTTTTTTCTTTGAAGTAAATTTAGCCCACTTTTGCTAAAATAGAAAATATAGGCTACTGATGGTGCCTTGAATACCGGTTTCTTTCATTTAATGTTCATGTTATGGGGATTTTTATATAAAGGAAATTTGTCTTTTGTGTCTGTTGAAAATTAAAGATTACTGACAGAGCCATAAGAAAATATTGCTTTATTTATCTGATCATATTGGAATATATTTGTTAGGTTTTCAGTAGGTTCAATTAGGTTCACTAGACTATATGCGTCATTTAAAAATTTTTCAATGAACATTCGAACAGTCCGGCCCTCGGCTTGTAGCTAAATTTTTTATTTGGCCCTCCGTCCATTTGACTTTGACACCCCTGATCTAAAGGATAGAAGTCAGGCTGTTAGAGTCGACAGCATCCAGTTGGAGCCATTGTAGTTGGTTAAAGGTGTCCCACAATGTTCTATACTTGGTCCATTACTGTTCACTCTCTACATAAACAATATCGGTGATGAGATAAGAAAGTGTCAAATTAATTTATATGCTGATGACACTGTCATGTAGTCTATCGCTTCAACGGCTCACCAAACATTATCACTTTTGGAGACATATTTTAAGATATTACAAGGATCTTTTATACAGCTGAAATTTGTTTTAAATGCAAAGAAAACATATTTTAAGATTTTTAACAAAAAAGTTGGTTGAAAATACACTTGCACTTATGAGCTTAGATGGTTCTAGATTTAATCAGGTCTCTGCATATAAATACATAGGGATAAGGTTGGATGATAAACTGTATTTTAAAATGCATATTGATGAACTTTGTAAACGGCTAAAAATCAAGCTAAGCTTCCTCTATAGAAACAGGACATGTTTGTCCTCTACAAATAGAAGACAAATTGTACAAGCTACTTTTATGTCTGTTATAGATTATGGGGATATTATTTACATGCTACGGCATCAACACTTAAATCGCTGGATGCTACTTATCATTGCGCACTTAGGTTTATTACGGGTGCTAGCTACAGAACTCACCACTCTGTTTTACATCATAATGTGGGTTGGACTTCGTTGTCCGTGAGACGAGAACAACATGCTCTCCTGTTTGTCTATAAAGCACTTCTGAATAAGCTACCTTCTTATTTATCATCACTCATCAATATTTGATTTAGAATTCCTAAAACCAGGTCTCAAGCATGGATTACACTAGAGGCCCATGCGGTTTACACAGATTTGGGTATGGCTGCTTTTTCCAGTTACGCTCCTTGCCTATGGAATAGCCTGCAGATTAAACATAAACTTGACTCTTGTCTCTTGTCGCTCATTTTAAATATTTATTGGAAGATTTTTATTTTTGTATTGCTTGTAACTGTTTCGGGCAATGCAAGTTCTTGTGCTGTTTGGGGAATAACCTTTGTGTAAATGTGTCTGCTACTGTATTTTTGCCGTATTTTTTTGTGTTAACTGTGATCGTTTTTTTTGTCTTGTGTGGTTTCTTAATCATTGTACCTAAACTGTATGTGTAAACATGTATAGGCAAGGCCCAGCTGTAAAAGATACCTTGGTCTCAGTCTGTGTTCCTTGTTGAAATAAAGGAATAATAATAATAATAATAATAATAGTCCTACACCTACAATACATTGAGTACAATAGTATCAGTCATTATACCCATAAAACCTAGCGCTAAACCCCGGAAATAGTTCTAATATTTTTTAAACATTAATTTTTGCGTCTGGGATTTTAGAACTATTTCATATAAACTCTGTGTTTCATATTGGCTTAACCTGGCACGACATTTTGATAACCGCGCAAATCTCTCAGACATGGTAAATTGTATCTATATATTCACGGGTAATTACCTCCCAAAATGAAATGCCAATGGGACTTTCATAAAGAACTACACATCTTGTCGCAAAGTATGACGTCAAACCCTCAAGGCACCGTTCTCCACGCAAACTCATCGACAAGTAGCCTAGCAAGAAACAGATATTATAGGCGTTTCAGTTTCTCGTGTGTATATCGTTCAGCATTTTTTTTAAAATTGCATAGTTTGCTACCTTAGCGTCTTTAAATGACTATAATTTATTAAGTTACCCTCTGCCTTTGTAGATAACTAGCTGTGCTATGTAACGTTACCGGATTGTAACCACTACTCCAATAAGTACATGTACATGTTATCCAACCTCTAAGTGAGAGGCATCGCTAGAGCTGTGTGATAAGGTAAGCCCTGTTTGCTATATGCTAACAAGCACATTTGGTTAGATCAACGATCTGTGGTAAACTAGGTGCTTATGAAGCTGATATGTAACGCACGTTGCCTTATTTACAAGTACAAAGAACCAGCATAATGGACTTTTGTGGACTTTTTATTGACCAGTCTTTAGTGAGCTAGCCAGCTACTTTTCCAAATGTGAACATGCTAGCTAGCGTTAGCCCACCAGTGAAAGGATATTTAGCTAGCTAATTAACTTTAATTCACGGTTCGTGTAGTCTGACTTTGCTTGATAACATGGCAATGATAGTTGGTTAGCATGTCACCACGTAGTCTGACTACACTAATTTAAATGTGAGTTAATGTTAACTAATTATCTAGCTGATGTCGCCGGGTGGGCTAGCTAGTTGGGCACTTTGGTTGCTAGTTAGTCACATTAGCTAAAGTTGGCTGGCTAGCTCACAAAGCACTTGTGGACTCAATGTTTTCTCCATATAAAACACAAACGGGGTTCTTCAATGTTACCTTTTTATTGACAAGGCCTTTAGTGACCTAGCCAGCTAGTTAACGTTAAGCCGGCTCCGAGGATAGTTGGTTAGTTAGCACTTAGTTCACCGTTCGTTTAGTCAGACTTTACAAACGCTAGCTAGCTAACAAGCCAAATATATGTAGAGTGAGGCGCCTTGGTTGGCTAGTTAGCTACATTACCTGAAGCTGGCTGGCTCGCTAGCTCACAAAGCACTTGTGGGCTCAATGTTGTCCTCATACAAAACACAGACACGGTTTTGTTCCACAAGTGCATCTGTTGTAACGTTACATGATTAATCAAACGACCTGTAAAGTCAGTAAAATGTCTGCAGGGATGGAAATTTAATCTAGCCGGAGGCTAGTACTTCTCAGGCGGGACTAGTAGACAATATGCCAAATTAGCCTGACATAGCAGTGACATTTTTCCTTCATAAACATCGCATGCCACAGATTTAGGACCTGCATGTAGAAATCGTGGTCTGCTGGCCGGTACCCAATATCCTTGTTAAATTCTTTATTGCTGTTCACCTTTCAGACGATCCCCATATAACTGTTGGTCATCAATGACCTTAAGGCTGAGGGTTTTAACTTTCCTCTTGAGAATTACAATCAGAAGTACAGTCTTTTAGACTGCCCTGATCATCTAGTTGAGAATTCCAGATGATTCCTCCATCCCAACAGAAATGTCTCATCCACATAGTACGATTTTAGATGTGCAGATAGACCAAAGCCTAGTCTGTTTTACAGTTTTCTACAGTCAAGTATGTGGCTTATGGTATTTTAATATAGATGTTACCATTTTTTTTTAGTAATTAACTTAGCTAGTAAAAGTAACTTATTTGTTTTGTCTTTCAGATGGACGGACCGGAAACCCAGTGACAACACTCGAGTCTGTAGCTGCCATTTTCCAGTGGGAAAGAGATGGCTCTGTATTTACCAGAGGAGGTAGTTCATCCATCATGGTGGATGAGGAAGATCCAGACTGTGTATAGGCAAACAAGAACAAACAAATAGGATTGAGTGGTGAGTGCAATAAACAATGCTTTTTTTCTTTCCAGGAAAAGATGGTGATACAGCATTGGAAAAATACCTACCACTGACCAAATGTCTCTTCGTTTT